>NW_027502855.1:0-56658 GCF_021521415.1 Bidens hawaiensis
ACTTTCTTTCTTTCTTCCATAATTTCATGCTTTCTTGTTTTAGCTTACCTATACATACGTAATTACCCTCTACGTTTTAAATATCATTTCACCCTATAACCTTCGCAGATATTATTAGGGTTTGCAACCCTGTAACCTTCGCATATATTATTAGGGTATGCAACCTTGTACAATTCGCAGAATTTATTAGGGTCTGCAACCTTGTAACCTTCGCATAAATTATCAGGGTGGTATGCAACCCTGTAACCTTCGCATATATTATTAGGGTATGCAACCCTTTAAGCATACCTCCATACAACCATACATTATCTTCTTTATATTTAAATTTATGTACTTTCACATATACACTTAATATTTTCCATAACTTTCATATATCATTCATACCTCATTCGTAAAACAATAACATATCACACTATTACCAGGCGGTACATGCAATATCCGGAGATCGTTCACGTATCGTCAAGCATTCATTCATACATAAAGTCATAGAAGGCATAAACTTACCACGTAAGTTAAGTGTATTAACTAATCACATCGAGTATGCACACAGCCCCGAAAACATAACAAGGAAGTGGGGCTAGAAACTCACCTGGACTCGGTTCCTCTTAGAGTTAATGGTAACTACTGTCTTTAACTGGGCACGGCTAACTGTATAACGATTACATGTATCAATCAACTATCACTATCCATATCGTATTTCTAGTTTAATGTAATCCCTCAACGAACGGGGGTTCGGGGGCAGCACCCCTGGTAGCGGGGTTCTATGGGCGACAGCCCCTAGCAGGGTCCAAGGGGCAGAGCCCCTGGCTGGGGTTATTTTCATTAACTACCTTAACACAAATTTCATTAGAATTCTTAAATTATTATTTAATTCGCTAACTCATGCGTTATAGCGAATAGCCTCAGATTAAGCCCCATTCGTTATACATTCCCTTAACGAATGGGGATTCATTCGTTAACTTGACTACCGGATGAGAATCTAACGAATGGGGATTCTATACGAATGAGAATGCTATAACGAATGGGCTTACTCCTTAACGAATGAGTATTCCATAACGAATGGGCTCATTCGCTTGATCTGGCTAACGAATGGACCTTCCAATGAATGAGGTTCATTCGTTAGTTCTCTGTAACGAATGGCATAGCGAACGGCTTAACGAATGCAGTTCAGTCGTTGCTCCTCCTTAACGAATGGACATGGCCCATTCGTTACACGCGCCTAGGGTTAGGCAGATAATGTCTGAATATTCCCTGACATTCTCCCAAATCATGTGCCGCCTTTCCGGAGCGTTGTGACGGAAAAAAGTGTTTTTACACCGTTTTTCGTCCCGATCGATCCGGATCCGAGCTAGGGTGACCCGTAGCTCGTCATTTTATCGTCTTATGCCCGATTCCATCCGAATCTCGTGACTTTAGTGGTTGAGGGTGTCGGCTCGTCGTTTCGCGACTAGATCTAGCGGGTTTGGATCTATACAAGGTCATAACATCATTATCCCATATCGGGATCGGTTCTTCTCTTGTGAATTGGCTAGGGTGAGGGGGTAGAGCGAGAGCTAAATTGTGTGTTTTGGTGGTGTAAAATGAATGAGCAAATGGGTAGATTATGGTTTATATATTTATGGATCATGGGTCATGGTTCGTGGGCCTAAGGCCATAGTGTCTCTTTCTTCCTTACTAATCCAAGTCCATTACCCACAATTATTTAACCCAACTCATAACAATAAATATTATAGATTTGGGCTAACGATAACTCTAACATCATCGGTACTATGTGGGTGATGTAATATATCCAGAGTATGTGATAATCGTGAAAACATTCAGAGACCCGTTGGAAGAAAAAAGAAAGTATTTTAAGAAAGTGAAGAGTCTGCGAGAAAGGATATCGAGAGGTGTTTTGGTGTTCTTCAACAACGATGGCATTTTGTTAAAAATCATTCTCGTCAATGGTCTTTAGAAAGAATAAAATGTGCTATGTATGCGTGTATCATAATGCACAGCATGATCATCGAGGACGAGGGAAGAGCAATATTTCCAACTTTCATACCGGACTTGGATCCACCACGAACTCCAGCAAGTATGGAGCAAAGACTCGAAAACTCGGATTTCGTGCGGTCAAGAGAGATACATAACGCACTAAAGGGGATTTGGTCCAACATCTTTGGATGCATCGGCGTTTGCCTGGTGCAAACGAGAATCAAAACGAGGGCAATAATGAAGACGATGATGAAGACAACGATGACGATGAGGGCGAAGACGACGAGGGCGAAGACGATGAAGATGAAGACGACGAGGGCGAAGAAGATGAAGACGACAACGACGACGAGTAGTTTTTTTTAATATAATATTTATTTAATAAAATATTATTGTTATTTGATTATTCTTAATAAAAAATTTTAAAAAAAAGTGTAAAAGTGACTGGGCACCACGTAGCGTATGAAAGGTAAATGGTATAATTAATCATAGTCTTTTAAAAAGCAAACGTGAAAATTATATAATTTTATGATTGGAAACTTTAAATATCAAATGAAAATGGTTGTCATAAATATATTACAATCAGTTAAAAGAGAAATAAGTTTTGATAAATTTATAAAGTTTAAATGGAATGAAAAATGCATTAGTTGTGTATAGAAAAGCTAATGTATATTGTTTTTTTGTTCTTTTTTTTTCTTCATAGGGTTTTTCTTGGGAGCCTAATCACTTTGGGGGGCCGTCTTTTTCTTTTCTACGCAATTGGGGTAATAGAAATAATTATTGTCGAACACAGAGAAATTATAGGTGTAACATATGCAGCATGTTAGATGTTTTTATGGCAAAAAAGGGTGAGAACTTAATTGTAATTCATATTGGAGATTAATTTTGTTATCCATAGCCAAAATTCTAGATTTTCAATCCCACTAACGGCAATTAAGGATTCAAGTGAACCCACAACCACATTTACCTTTCATGCAAACCTTTTTATTTCGAACAACCAACCCAACAGTACTTTCATGTGAATCTGTCATCCATATTTAACTTTCACTTGAACATGTAACTGCCATTATTCGCCACTGCTAAAAGAGTTTAACATTTTCCTAACCAATAGAATTTAAAATCTAGCCATCTAGGTGGTATAGCTTCTTATTCACCAATAGCATTCACTATTAAAAACTTAATCACCAATATCATAAGAAATAAGGCTAGGCTTCAGATTCGCCAAAACGAATAACTAGTAGTAGAGCCTTAATCGCCAATAGTCCAGTACCATATGAAGCTCGGCTCGATAAACTTCCAATTTTTTTCAGGTTGTTATTGATGATTTTAGAGAACTATAAATTCATATTGAAGTCTCAAGAATCTATTTTTAGTGTTTGGACACATAGAAATCATTTCCGGTCATTTTTTTTCTTCTATTATAAATAATCAGAATTTGCAAAACACTTACCGATTGGGTTAGGTAACATGTCTAAACAGGTTTGGGCCTAACTATGTACATAAGCATTGATGCACCCGCAAATAAACTTTTTTCTTTTCGTTTACAAGTGTTTCCCTTGGTGTTTTTAGAAGTGGTGTTTGAGGCATCAAATACGATGTATATGAAGCAAGAGCTTGTGCTTATGGATGCAAATTTAAACATTAAAGCAGATGTAAATCCGATAGGTGTATCTTGTGAAGAATTGTATTAATAGTTGATTCGGATCAAAGGCCGATTTGTGAAGTAAGATGCAAGAAAAAGACTCAGTTTTGAGAAACCATAGTTCATCTTTCTTCCTTGAAATTTCCCAAAAAAACCAATCAAAGCATAAATATTTTAACTTTTTTTTTATTAACAATGGGTTTTGATTTAGGGTTACATATATTTATTTATTTGTTTTATAAAAACTGCTTTTATTGATTATTATCAGTAACAATCTTTCATTTATAACTTATAAATACATATATAATATATAATAGTAAAATATAGTTTTTACATCAACAACAATATCTGATTATAAATAATAACTTTTTATATTAGATAATAAAAGACAGAATTACAGAAATTGTCCTTTATGTTTACCCCAAATTTCACTTGTGCTCATTTATCTTCCATTGATTATTATTGTCCTTTACGTTTAAAAATGTTACACCTTTTATCCTTTAGACCTAACCCCCGTTAAAAAATCTCGTTAAGTTGTGTCATGTGCTGCTCACGTGAGGGGTATTACTGTAATGTTACCCTATTAAAAAAACATTTTAGTTTTATCCCAAACCTTTCTCTCTACTAGAGAAAACCTAGACTCACCATCTTCTTCTTCTTCTTCATAATACCCTTCTTCCAACCTACCTGCAACCAAACACCAGAGTAGCCCTATGAATTCATCCACTGACCATAGCTTCACCTTCGGCAAGCCACCACCATCGTCTTCTCCGGCAAGCCACTGGCACTGCCACCGGAACCACCATACACCATTCTCTCTCTCTGTCTCTCTCTCTCTCTCTCACACACACACATCCACCAACACTACCACCACTACCATTGTCGTCCGATCAAAATGAAACCCAAATCAAAATCCATTAGCATATTCCGGTAAATCGGAACCTAACAGAAGCCCATTCATCGTCCTCGGCCAAATCGGAAGCCTATCAAAGTTCATTCATCCTATTCCGGCCAAATCGGAAGCCTATCAAAGTTCATTCATCCTATTCCGGCCAAATTGGAAGCCTAATCAAAGTTCATTCTACCTATTCCGGCCAAATCTAAAGCCTAATCAAAGTTCATTCTTCTTATTCCGGCCAAATCGGAAACCTAATCAAAGCTCCATTAAAGTATTACGACTCGATCTACCTAAAACCCACATTCCGTAGCGATTTAACTGTTGTTTCAGGTAAATCGCAGGGGTTGACGGGTGGATGTTAAAGGAAGTTAGAATTTTAGGTAAATCCCAATGGTGAGGGCGGAGCTTCCCATGCTTCATCTTTATATCCAGAGGGCTTGAATACGAATAGGATGGGAGGCAGAGACGATAGTCAGAGCTTGGATGGTGGCGTGTTGAGGGGATGGGCGGTGGTGTGGGGTTGGTGGTGGTCGTGGTGATGGGTTGGTGATGGAGAAACAAGAAGACAAAGAGAGAAAGAGTTAGATAGAGAAAATAATTATATATATGTATATATATATATATTACTATTTATACTTAATTATTAAAATAGTTTTTTAAATTAATAGGTAAATTGACCGGTTTGCCTTCACGTGCAAAGCACATGACCAGACTTAATGATAAAAACTAACTGGGTTAGGGCTAAGAGACAAATGGTGTTACATTTGGAAACGTAAAGTACAAATCACGTTAATTTTATAGATAAATGACAACCATTGAAATTGGCTACAAACATAAAGGACAATATATGTAATTCTGTCATAATAAAATATTGTGTTTACATCAGCAACAATATATGTTTATAAATAATAACTTTTTATGTTACATAAAAAAAATTTTATATTTTTGATACACCTAAATATAATTAATGTATATTTTGTATTTTAACTATCAGATGAGCTAAAATATATAAATCTAAACAAATTTTCATTATTTAATACGTTTTTAGTCTTTAAAAAAATTGAACGCTAAGAAAATGCACGTTACTTCTACCCTTACCACATATATACCTCTCTAATGGGCTTTGAATATGATGATACGTCGTGGTTGTACATTTCAACGCCACTTTTAATAGAACCATGAATATACGGGTTACTAAAACTATTTTATGGTTTCATTTTTTTTTTATATTAATGACGTTTATTGTTTACATTTACCTTTATTAAGATTTCGAAATATACTTTCAATTATATGTAATTCTATATTGTGATGTGATTTTTATTCAAGACCAAGTTTACCTGCAGCAACGCGCGGACACTTTTACTAGTATATATATATATATATAATTGGATTTTTTTCGATCATGTGGCTTCAACTTGAGTTGTTTTTATCTTTTTATATTTTCGCAGTATAACGGAAGCTGAAACTTGAGTTGGTTAGGTATATTGGTTTATATTTTCACATTGCAGATTCAATTTTAGATCATAGAAGATATTTTTTGTACACTATGGGTGTCAATTTACCTAATGTCTCGATCTTTTATAATTTCGTCAACAGGTTTGAAACATACCATTTTTATTATCTTAATACACATTTGTATTAGTAAAAGCCAAGTTTGCAGGTCATAGTAACTTGTGCAAGTATTTAAGCGGAAGCAGCAACGATTTCACCTGGTACAATGAATATTCTTTTTAAGATAATATATCGAAATCAAGTTGTGAGTCCATAAGTTTCTATTTAGTTTTGGTGGATTATATTGAAAAGACAAGCTAGATTATGCCAAATGGGTCTAGAGGAAAGCTGGAAAAACGAGAGGGTCGGTTCAGGATGTGCGGTGGGTTAAAATGAGTTCGGGTCAACTAATTCTAGGGTTCGGTGATGGTTTTGTTTTTTCCCATTCTAGAAAAAAAATTTTGAATTTGATTCGGCGTTTGAATATGTAAGGCCCCGTTACCGGTGACTCACTTTGGACGTTGAAGTTACTCATAAACACAGTTCTAAATATCAGAGTTAATTAAAACTTTCGCAATATAATATTAAAAGTTAACAATTCATTTCAAACTTTCATAACTTGTCTTTTTAAAACATAACATAACATATAATATCAAACATCATAAAAGATCTTTAGATGCCAGTCTCTTCCAATCCTGCCATGTGTCTCTTTCAAGCTAGCTGTTGCAATCTATTCACCTGCATGCATACTAAAAGTCAGCTACGCTAAGTGAGTTCTAGTTAATCAGATAACTTACTTTACACACACATATATGTGCCCGAAGGTACGCTTTACATACTTAACATGTTCATCATTCTTCCATATACATTCATAACTATCCTTACATTATAAAAAGCATTTCGCCCAGGGGCGGAACTACAGGAGGGTCCGTAGGGTCCGTTGACCCTCCGGTCATGCTCCGGCCATTCGGTACTAAATTTGTTTTCCCTGTTTTTTTCCTTCACCTAATAGGTTTTTTCTTACCTTGACCCTCTAAAGTTTTAGTTTGAGAGTAGCGGTAGGAAGTTAATAAGAAATTGTAAAAAAGTTTTATGGGAAAGTTTTTGTTCGTGTGATAGTTGCAGGGTGATGGTGAAGAAGATGATTTGCACGAGAAACGATGAAAGCTTTGTTTTATAATAAAACCAAAACTAAAAAAACCATGGTCTAAAAGTAGTAAGTCATATATTCATTTCTTTAAATGCTTTAATATTGATATAAATAATCTAAAAATTAACTTAAGCCTTTTATTTAACTACTTTATTATATTAATTTCTATTTTCATAGTTTATTTGATTTAAAAAAACGTTTAAATTTTTAGCTTTATGATTAAATAAATCTTTATAGATAAGTAAAAAAGTATTATTACACACTAGAATGGATGCATATATTGGCCAAATAGTTAATTTAACTCACATAGAAGGGTACTGAATGATTGGGATGTAGACCGCGTATTTTCAAGTACAAATCTCATTCTAATTGAGTTTTACCGCATTACGTTTTTGGGCGGTGAGTATTCTTCGGAACAAGAAACTTATAGGTTTGGGCTACCCAACCTTGTATGTGATCGCGGGTGAATGAGATCGCCTTTTGGCATTGGGTTAACCCGGGTAACCGGGCTTTATTTGTTGGTCATTTAAATAAATGTATATGTATATATATATATATATATATATATATATATATATATATATATATATTGACCCCCCGTGTATAAGTTTCTGGTTCCGCCACTGATTTCGCCCTACATACCTCGGATATTTTTAGGGTCCGGTACCCTCCATCCTCAGATATTATTAGAGTCCGGTCTCCCTTTTTCCTCGGATATTATTAGGGTCCGGTACCCTTCATCCTCGGATATTATTAGGGTCCGGTACCCCCCATCTTCGGATATTGTTAGGGTCCGGTCTCCCTATCTTCCCTACTATCATGTCATACCTTTCTATATATATAATTATAAATTCATACGTACTTACATCATCCATTCATCATATACAACAATCATATGATCAAACCATCCCCTGACAGTACATGTAATATCCGAAGATCATTCTTGCACCGACAAGAATTCATTCATACATAAATTATATAGGGCATACACTTACCACTTAAGGTAAGTGTATTAACTAATCGCATCGAGTATGCACACAGCCCCGAAAACATAACAAGGAATGGGGCTAGAAACTCACCTGAACTCGGTTACGTTCACCGTTTATGGTTATTCCTTTCTTGAGCTGTGCACGACTAACTGTATAACAATTACACGAATCAATTTAACTATCACTACCCATATCGTGTTTATAGTTTAATTATTGCCCTCAACGAACGGGGGCCCGGGGCAGCACCCCTGGCAGCGGGGTTCTAGGGGCGGCAACCCCTAGTAGGGTCCAAGGGGCAGAGCCCCTGGCTGGGGTCGAGCTGACCCCTCTGTAATGAATGAACCTTCTAACGAATGAGGGTTCATTCGTTATATCTCTGTTAACGAATTACTTAACGAACTACTTCTACTTCGCTATATCTTCTTAACGAATGGGCATAACGAATTAGCATAACGAATTGGGGTTAATTCGTTACGTTCCCGTAACGAATTAGGGTTAGGTCAGAGAATGTCAGAAACATTCTCTGACATTCCCTTACCTCGTACACTTTTCCGGCGTCGTCATTGCCGAAAAACAGGTTGCGGCCGAAAAAACATATTTCCGCACCGTTTTTCGTCCCGTTCGATCCAGGTCTGAGTTAGGGTGACCCCTAAGCTCATCTTTTGATTGGTTTATACCTGATTCCATCCTGATCTCATGACTTAACGGTTTAAGGGTGTCAGCTCGTCGTTTCGTGACTAGATCTAGCGGTTTTGGATTCGTACAATATTATACTATCATTACCTCTGGTCGGGATCGGTCCTTCTTCTTGATTTCGGTTTAGCAAAAAAGAGAGAGATATGAGAGAGAGCTTAAGTGTGTGTTTTGGGTGGTGTATGGAATGGATGAGAATGAGTGAATTATGGGTAATTATGGTTTATATACCATGGGTCATGGGCTTGAGCCCATGATCTATTTTTCTTCCTTATTAACCCAAGTCCATTAATTACCCATATTTATTTAACCCAACACAAACCCAACTCGTAATAACTCATATTCTATTTTCTTAATTGAAACGAAAAACAGGATGTTACAGAATACGTTTGTTTAAACGGGTTATGGTTTCGTGTTTCTTTATGTTTCTTAGTTGCTTGGTTTGATGGTGAAACGTTTGTTTTTTTCTCTCTTGATATTATTATTTAAACTTAAATTCTAGTATTATAGTTTGACTTTTTCCCCTTTAATAATATATATTTATTATAAGGGTGACGCCAAGGGATTTGCAAATAGCCAGGAAGGATTGTCTAGGTAATACAGGATGGACCTAACCATGTGATTATTTTTATTGCACTTTGAAGCTAACAATGGCAAAAGCTATAGATAATTATTCATCAGAATGTACGTATTTGTTTGATTTTCTATATCTAAAATATTGTATCATTTTTTACAGGAGTCATGTGAGTATCTCAAAAGATCATTTGACTAGTTGCTCAAAAGATCATTAGAGGCAGTCATTGATTCAATTAAAACTATTGCAGCCATTCATCTTTGGCAGGTAGAGTTTTGGAATGCTTTTGTTTATGTAATTAAACCAATAGTTATTTTTTTTTCTTTTTCATTTTTTTTATTTTGTGTATACTTTAATTTAATTAACTATTTAATATAATATGATTTAACAAATTTCCATCATATTAATTTTTTAATTTAATTTTATTTATTGCTTCCAAATTTTGAAATACATTTCCCTATATTTCTTGCTCAAAATATATTATATTAACTTAATAATTAAAAATTTTGAAAACTAAATTATCATATTATTATATGGGTAACAATGTAACTCATTATGATCACAAATATTAGATACTTAATTTAGCACAATCACATTTTATTAGTGTTTTAATTTTAATTGTTGTTTCCTAATTTAAGTTGAGTTTCTTAATTTTACTTAATCACAATTTATTATGTTGTCTTAGTAATTCAAATTTGGGAAGTTTGAAATTAGTTACCTTCCAAATTTGAGTTATATGTTTTGTAACATCCTAAGCAAATCCCACATCGGCCGTGGACAAGAGAGATCCTTGGTTCATAAGTAAATGTCATGCCTCTTAAATCACCAACGCGTTTTGGGCTTAATGGTAGTAGACGAGAGGAGAGCTCCATAATTAAGCGTGCTCAGCTGGAAGTAGTAGCAGGATGGGCGACCTCCTAGGAAGTCTCCACTAGGGGAACCAAAAACAAGTCCGTGAGCTCTTCGTGGGCAAAGCGGACAATATTAGTGGTGCGAGGGGCCGGATGTTACAAGTGGTATTAGAGCCACTCTTGTGCCGTTCGGGATGGTGGGGCAAACCTCATCAGAGACGGTGAGTCCTCGGAGGTGTCATGAGATACACCTTAGGCAAATCCCACATCCTGGATGGGATGGTGGGGCAAACCTCATCGAGGACGATGAGTCCAGGGGGGGTGTTTGTAACATCCAAGGCAAATCTCACATTGGCCGTGGACAAGAGATATACTTGGTTCATAAGTAAATGCCATGCATCTTAAATCACCAACGCGTTTTGGGCTTAATGGTAGTGGACGAGAGGAGAGCTCCTCAGTTAAGCGTGCTCAGCTGGAAGTAGTAGCAGGATGAGTGACCTCCTAGGAAGTCTCCACATGGGCAACCAAAAACAAATCCGTGAGCTATTCGTGGGCAAAACGGACAATAGTGGTGGTGCGAGGGGCCAGATGTTACATGTTTAATGACATGTTTTTCCAAACACTAATTTTCTCGATGGCGAATTTTTTTCACTAACATTATTTTTCTTTGTTTGGAAAGTCAAATCTGCAGGTCATAGTTTAGTTTTGACTCATCACCAATGTATATGCGGCCCTCTGATTCTTTATATTCTTACTATATTCGAATGTTGGCATTGGCAAACATCTTTACGCGAGCTATGTGGATTCAATATGGTGGTTTTCAAATACAAATGCGTTGGAGACTTGGAGATAATTGTTGATAAATTTAGTTTCACGGTAAGTACTATTTATCCAATAAATAAGTCAAACCTTGATGTTAAAGTCAAACTTTGTTACTTCAAAAATTAAAACAAAAGGCCTAATATATATGCTCTTACAATATGAAACTTTACATTTAATGGTGATATCATGTATTCCTCACTTACAGTAGTTTTATTACAAGTTACTTTTCTATTTTTAGGGTGTTTAGTTTTATAAACTAATTACTAAATTTAATACGGTTTGAGGTCGTTTCAAAAGGTTTTTTTGATTTATCAAGATGTGCTTTGTGAAGGGTATTTTATGCATACTTAATTAATTTATGTAAATGATTACGGCTCATTCTTTAAAAGTTACAGATTTAGAAGAGTGACAAAGATTTTGGAGGCATATTTAAGCTCTGCATGCTTGTTAGTTTTGCGGTTTTACCCTAATGAAATATGTATTTGTATTTTTATTAATATAATGGCCATCTGATTAAAGTTATTTAGCTTTACATAGAAGCTACTTTTTTTTCTATTATGTTTTGAAAAACAGGATGAGATTAAAGATGACCATAAAGGTGTGTCTTGGCCTCTTGGGTTTGGTTAACAATGAGTTGTGAGTAAAATGAGTTTATATCAAAACATTAATTTTCTTTTGAAAAATATGTTAGTTTGGTTAGGATTAAAACGAGTTGTTTTTAAATTCCATTTACATGTTATAATTTAAAAAGAAATATATATTTCAGAATATTGTATAGCATATGTTGTGGTTTTAAATTACATATGTTTGTTATCCGATTTTTTTTATTTCTACCCGTGTCATACACGGGTTAATAACCTAGTTATAATGTATCAACATAATCCTTGGATGCATGCCCTCTACACACTATTCACGAATCACCTAAACCGAACTCCTTTCGATTATTTTTTTCACGACCAACCGATCACCTACGGTATCAAGTTTTGCAATATTTGAAGCATAAATATTTTTTTAAAACTTTATTCAGTATTATAACAATGCAAATATACAAGAAAGTTTAATGCATACACGGAAATTTCACGTACATTATTCGCCATATATTTGTGAGACTATTGATTATTATTTATAACATGGACGAATTATTCACATGAAGGACGATTAATATGTGTGTCTCGTAATTAAGCCTTCTTGTTTTTGATGACGGGTTGAATCGGATTGGAATCACGAGTCGATTTCAATGTCTTCCTCAACAACCACAACTCCTTGACATAATAATGAAGCCTGTCGATCATCAATCCGAGGAATAAACAGAAACCTAAATGCATCGCGTAAATATTGTTTGTTAAGTGAAACATAAATATAATAAACATGAACACACGTTAAGAATCAAAAGAATGTACCCATGAGTGATGCCTCTAGAACCCGATAGGCCAAAAGAACTTGATCGGTTGGATTAGTGCTCCCGACCTCAATCATGCGCTTTTCGGTTTTATAGATACCATACAAGTTGAACACGAAAACTACGAATAATGTCGCCGCAATGGTTCTTGAGGTCACCAAACCTCTACCTTGTTTCAAACGGTCCAAACCCATTATGATTAGGTTCCTCAAAGGTGAGTGAAACAACATGGTTATGATCACTCCCATTTCCATCGCTAGAACCATAAACAAAAGAGGTGTCATCTTTTTCTTTTTCTTTTTTGAATGATTTTAGGTGAATGAAGCTATAATGAATGGTGAAAAGAGAGAAGAATGAAGGGGTTTCTTGCATTTCTAGCTTCCTACTTTGTTTACTTTTTGGTGTTGTCATTTTGATTCTAAACTTGCATCTAATGGAAGTATCATGTGCTTTCATAAAAATATGGTTTGGTGGATTACTTTTGGAATTGGCAATAAGTTTAAGTGAAGATGACTAAATAGAATAAATGACGAGTAATCAAAGATTGTTTGTATATCCGAAGGGGAGCTTAACAAGCTAGATAAATCGAGCCAGCTTAAGTTCGAGCTCAGGCTTGAAGTTAAAAGAGTCAGCTAGTATATTTATGTTTTTTTACACATATGATAAGACTGCATTCATATACTCACTCCTAAACTACACCAATAATATACCAAATGTCAGTATCTGAACCCTGATCTTCTTTTTAAAAGACAAGAGCCTCTACCACCCCACCAAGACTGGAATAGCAACAAGACTCATGACTTAGGTTGACGGACTCCATTACACTAGAAAAGGCTTACGTCTAAGGTCAGTCCAAGTGATTCAGCCTTTGACCTTTACGATTAGCCAACTTTTATCGTTAGTAAAACTTGAGTTTAAAGTAAAAAGGATTTTAGTATAGTCAATAGCTTGTTTGTAATGTTGATCCACGTTCAACCGATAGAACATAAATATAGTATTTGGTCGAACTCTTATTTGTTGTCAAGTTACTTCTAGGAGAGGTTAGAAGACGGGACCCACTTTGCGACAACAAAAACAGTTTTTGCATTACAAACCTACGACCATTACGCTTGAACTAAACATGGGGTTAACGAATTAATTTGCAGTAACTAGTCATTTTGTAGATGTTTCATAATCAACTTCCACTTGAAAGTCCCACTAATTAAGTAGATATATATATATATATATATATATATATATATATATATATATATATATATATATATATATATATTTATATATATATATATATGGAGGCATGGAGCCGGATATCATCAATCATCATGCATCCAATTGTTGGTTGACCTTTAACTAGAGTTATCATCCAAACCCTATTTGTAATATCAATAGAGTTTTGTTTGTTTGTTTTTTTTCATGTTTTTAAGCACATACACATATGCTTTACGTATGTATATGATCATTATGCATAGCTAGTTCGTCGAGCATGTTTCCATACTTGATTAATATAAGGTTAGTTGTGTTCTTTTTCAAACCACATCATTTTAATGTCTACACGTTAACTGGTTTTGAAGAAACACTAACCAGTCCCCGGGCAGATTACGGATAACCTGGGGGTTAGATAGATGTTTCCCACGAGGGGTTAGACCCAGAGAAGATGGTTCTTCTGATAACCTGCAAAACAGACACCGTGAGCTTGTCACTGAGAAGGGGGGGGTTCCTCCTTGTGACCACCCTCCGGCGTGAGAATCAGACTAGATTGCTCTTTAAATATAAATGTATATTAAGAGATTGCTAGAACAGATATCAGGTATAATATGATGAGATATGTTGTAATGAGATGGTCATACCATTTGTGGTATTTATAGCCGAAGGTAGGTTTCCAAGGAGGTGTGACCTGCTGAATAGTATTCCTGTTCAACCAACAGTGGCCTACGCACGTGCCCTGCTGGTAGTTGGTGGGTAGGCAGCGGCTGATAGTGACCAGGCCTGCTGTGTACTATTCCTTTTCCACCAACTGCCGGCTATGCACGTGGTATGACAGGAGTTGGTGAGTAGGCAGCGGCTAATAGTGACATACAGTACAGGAGCATGCTGCTCGCCATACTGTTGTCAATAAGCTGTCGTATCTTTAGTCAGATCTTTTGCCCATACCTCGTCAGGTACAGTACAGAAGATCTTCCCGTATCGTACGGACTGGCTTATGGGCGGGAGTATTCCCCCTCCCGCCCTTGTGCGGGATTGTTCCCGGCTTTGCTCATTCCTTCAGGTGACACTGAGTGATTGAGAGCTAAGTGCCTTGTGCGTGTAGCCTTGCTGCGCGGGTGGCCTTCCCTGATGGCTTGTATCCGAAGCTGCGGGAACAGGCGGAGTCCTTCACCATTGGGAGGCATTTCCTGCGGGAACAGCTTGCGTACTGCGCGTAAGGACGTCACGTCTCTGAGCATGGTGGGTCCTGCGGATCCAGTTGGTTTCTGCGCAGACGTCCCTCTTCAAGGTGAGTCTTGCGGGTCCAACTGGGCTCTGCTGGGACCTACCTCTTCAAGTCCCCCCAGTCCAATGTTCTTCTCATGAGTGTTTAATAAAGTGAGGTGAACTTTTGGACTTTAAGCAAAGGGTTTTGAAAAGGGTTTTTTAAGGTTTTCCATGGGGATTCTTCCCGCGGAAGTCCTTGTCACTTGCAGAAATTCCCGAGTTTCCTGCTTGATCTTTGGGTATGATGCGGGTAGGCTGTAACCTCCTCGCAACTCAGGAGCGTTGAGTCCCACTTGTGTGGATTCTCCCTGAGGTTTTGGTAGTTTTGAACATAGTGATCAATTATGTTAAAACCACCAATTCCATCCTGGAGCCTCAAACAATGTAGTTCTCGACGTTCCCGCTATGCGTGGATGTTATTTCCGTTTCCGCAAGCATTGCCCAGAAGATCCTTCTTGGTTTCAATTCCCTGCGGAGCGCTAGGTATGTGAAGGGTTTTGCCTTAACACTGTACCCGCGCTCGTCTTACGGTTACTTTACTTCCAAGGTACCCCTGGCGTCAATTCCCTGCGGGTGCTAGGTATGTGAAGGGTTTTGCCTTAACACTGTACCCGCACCCGTATTATAGTTACTTTGTTGCCGGGGTATTCTTGGCTTCAATTCCCTGCGGGTGCTAGATATGTGAAGGGTTTTGCCTTAACACTGTACCCGCATCCGTCTTACGGTTACTTGGTTGCCAAGGTATTCTTGGCTTCAATTCCCTGCGGGTTCTAGGTATGTGAAGGGTTTTGCCTTAACACTGTACCCGCATCCGTCTTACGGTTACTTGTTTGCCAAGGTATTCTTGGCTTCAATTCCCTGCGGGTGCTAGGTATGTGAAGGGTTTTGCCTTAACACTGTACCCGCATCCGTCTTACGGTTACTTGGTTGCCAAGGTATTATTTGCTTCAATTCCCTGCGGGTGCTAGGTATGTGAAGGGTTTTGCCTTAACACTGTACCCGCATCCGTCTTACGGTTACTTGTTTGCCAAGGTATTCTTGGCTTCAATTCCCTGCGGGTGCTAGGTATGTGAAGGGTTTTGCCTTAACACTGTACCCGCATCCGTCTTACGGTTACTTGGTTGCCAAGGTAAGGGGTATTTTCCCGCTTACTTTTGAATCTTTTTGAATTTTTTTGAAATTCGAAGAGTTGGTGAAAGGATAAGAACAGTCCAAACCTCTGAAACGTCGTGCGACGGTTTCTTCTGACTGTGTCAGGACGTGCAGGAAGTTATGGTGACGTGACAGTACATGGTCATTCCAGACGCTTTTCAGGCGCGTGGGCGCGATTTTTCGGGCGCGTGGCAGCGAAATTAATGGTATGAGTCCTGTCAACAGCTGTTGCCAGCTTGCTTTTCGCCACGTGTCATAGTTTCATTGCACCTTCGATTTCTCTCTCCTCCGCATTAAATTCATCGCATTAATTGCGATTAGTATATAAAGGGGGAGAGGGTTCTTTGTAATCCACACTTTCACTCTTCTCTTCATCTTAAGAACGATTTCCGGCGAATACTCATCTTTCAGTCGAGCATTCTCTTGAAATCGTTTTCTTCTTTCTTTTTGCAAGATGTCGTCTCGTGATCTCGAATCTACAGCCGATGACAAGAGTACTGTTGGCGAGTGCCAGTGTGCTCTGCCTGGCGATCTGTATCAGTACATCGTCAGGAAGTTCATGCTCGAGTCTCTCGAGCCTGAGTTTCCTGAACCCCACCAGACGGTGTATGATGCCCCCAGAGGCAAGATCGGGGTTTATGCTGCATTCTTTGTTTATGGGAATCTTAGGTTCCCATTGACAAAGTTTGTTTACCGTGTCCTTGAGAGGCACGGTGTGCACCTGACCGAGGTGCACCCGATGGCGATTGCCAAGATCCGGCACTTCGAGTGGGTGTGCCGGATTCTGGGCATTGAGCCCTATGTTGACCGCCTGATGACCTTCTACACTTGGAGGTGCATCCAGGGGTGGTACACGTTGATAACCCGGAATAAGGGTTTGAAGATTTGCTCAACCGAGCGCAGTCTTCGCTCGTGGAAGCGAGAGTTCTTCTACATCTCCGCTCGCGCCATCCCCCTTGCCATGAAATTTAAGAACGGGCAAGCACTTCCCAGCCTTCACGCCTCCAACTACGAGGAAGCGGAATGGTTTTCGAAGATATCCCGAGTCCAATCTCCGGTTTACTGGTTTGCGGAGTCCGGGATGGTGATGCTGGGGATGAGCCGGGTGTGGAAGGATGCGGATGCGCATAAGATCCCAATCGTCCTCGAATACGGTTCGAACTCTGTTCCTTACGGTATGCTTTGTTTCTTTTTGTTGATTTAGAATCTCTTCTAACTTTTTTCCTGTTTATTTCAGAGGGGAACGACTTGCAGTCGCTCCTAAACCCGCGGGAGGCTGACGGTCCCGCTCGGATGGGTACTCGCGCTCTAGACGAGAACGAGTTGCCCATCCTAGAACAAACGGCGGATCGGTTCGTGGAGGTCTATCCGCTAGGCCACGAGATCCTTAGCGCTAGGCGGCCAGGTAAGGCGCTATTCGACCCTCGACTCCTCAATGTTGAAACCTCTGCTGGAATTCCTTTAATCGTATGTTCTGATGAGGAATCCGCAGATGGTCCTCCGTTGGTGCGGAAGAAGAAGGCTGCCAGCGGGAAGGGGAAGGAGAAGGTGGCCTCCACTGCCGATCCGGCGCCTCGGTCTGATTCGGAGACCGAGAGCGAAGAGGTGGCGGGGAATCCCGGTGGTGATAAGACCACCGCTCCGGAGGCTGCGACTGTCACCTCCGGAGAGCCCAAGAAGATGACGGTGAGCGACGCAAAGAGGCCGGCTCCATCGGGTTCGTCCCCGCCTCTCCGTACCTTTAGGCTCAAGAAAACCCGTAAGTACAAACTTCCTTTATCTTTAACTTCATAGTTTTCCATCATTAATACTTTTCTTCTTTACGCAGGCGTGGATGTTGACGCATTCCAGGGTGGAGCGCAGAGGAGTACCTCTCCGCCAATGACGGTAGGCTTGGTCAGCCTACCTGAGGCGACGACCCAGGCGCCTGCGCCTGCTTCCACTGGTTCAGTTGCTCACTCCTTTGAGCCGACTGTTCCAGCTGTGATGACGTCACCGCCGGCTTTGAGTGCTATTTTTACCGCATCTTTCACCGAGCCGGCGGTTACTTTTGCTGCGGATTCCGCGGCGGCGACCGCGGCGGCTTCTACCATGCCTCCGTCATCGGCAACGACGGCCGATCCGTCAGGTATGCATGGGGCTTTTCGCCAACCTCTGCCTCCTTCCCATCTGCCTGACCTCTTGGATGGATTTCCCTTGGGTTCAGGTGATGGGTTTGGCGGCTATCGGCCTGTAATTGACCCTACAGGTGCGTAGGGTTCTTTTGGCCCATTTTATATATATTTTTTCTTTATCATCTTTTCCTAACTGCTTTATGTTTTTTGCAGTGTCGGATTCCAATGAAGTGTATGTTCCACGATGGAACATTCGCCGAGGAACAACCCTTCGCACCCCTGTGGAGTGCGTGGAATGGGCTCGTCACGCTGCTCCCAGTGGTGCGTTGGGGGAAGCCATGGCTAGCTACCAGGAGGGTAGGCTAACCAATGAGCTTCGGGTTCTCCTGGCCCGGATGCAGCCGCGCGTCGAGCTGCTTTTTCGTGAAAACGACAAGTTAAAAGCAGCTCGCCTTAAAGAAGTGGCTCAGGCGCGGGCTGTCCGGGAGGAGAACCAAAGGCTTTCCGCATTGGCTGCGGAAAAGGAGAAGGCCTTCAAGGCCCTCGAGGTTGAAGTTCAGGCTCGACTCGAGGCCCGTTCCAAGGCTGCCCAAGCTGTTAATGAACAGCTTCGGCTGGCTAAGGAAACTGCAAGGAACGCAACCGAGAGGGCCACCAAGGCTGAAGCTGTTGCTGAGCCTCTACGCGTGGAGAATGAAGAGCTTAAAGCCAAATTAGAGGCTCTCCAGCAGGCTCATGATGCCTTGGCGATGGAAGACGCCAAAAAGCTCCAGGAGATCTTGGACCAGAGGGGGGTGCTTGACCATACTGAGCGGAAGCTAAAGGGCGTCGAAGAGGCTGCGGCTAAAGAAGTGTTGCTTGCCAACCTCAACAAGAGTGAAGCCGAACGCGCCCGTAACGAAGCTCAAGCTGCCCTCCAAGAAGCTCTGGTTGCCAAAGAATGGCTTCTTCGAGAAGCGTTGTCTCAGGTATGCTTTTCATTTCTTTACGCTTTTCTTTGTAAATAGAAAAGGTTTTGACACTTGTATATTTTCTTGTAGGTTGTGCATCGGGTCTTTGCTGAGACCTCTTATGATGATGCTATGAGCGCAGCCCTCAACGCTTCTCACGAGGATGGGGAAAAGGCCGGCTTCCTGCTTGGTCTAGGGTTCGTTGAGAAAGGCATCCCGCCTTCCAACTTCCCTTTGTACAATGTTGATACTGAAGCTGTTTACGACCAAGCAGTGAATCAGTATGCCGCCTTCCCGCATCCGGTGGTGGAGAAGGTGAACCAAGTTGCTGCTGCTGATGATGGGCTAGCTATCCTTAAAGCTTTCCTTGAACTGCCACGCTCTACTGACGGTGCTGGTCCTAGTGGAAGTGGCCCTGAAGCCTGATCCTGAAGATCCCTTCCCACTGCTAGGATAGATTTAGGCTTGTATAGATTTATTTTCTTGTAGGCGGGTAGTTACCCGGCCATTCTTGTAATGAATCATTGTGAAATATAAATCTTTTTGCGGGTAAGACCGATACTTTCTCTGGATTCCTTGCTTTATAAACGTTATATGACTTGCATACTTTAGTTTAAATTAGCAATTTTCCAAATGTTTAGAATAAGTTAACCTTTGAACGTGGTAGATAATAGGTTGAAGTTTTGCTCCCTCTTTCGTGATTGTGCGGGTAGGACCGTCACTTGCACTTAGTAGGATGGCTAAACTTTACCTATATCTGACCTGCGTGTAGGTTTTCCTCATCCTTTTTTGAAATTTCTAAGTGTTTAGGATAAGTTAACCTTTGAACGTGGTAGACAATAGGTTGAAGTTTGCTTCCTCTTTCGTGATTGTGCGGGTAAGACCGTCACTTGCACTTAGTAGGATGGCTAAACTTTACCTATATCTAACCTGCGTGTAGGTTTTCCTCATCCTTTAGTTAGAAATTCTGTTTTGAATAAGTTAACCGTTCGACGCGCGGTTGTCAATAGGTTAGTGTTCAGTTTCCTCTATGATTCATGCGGATAGACCGGCACTTTCATTTATTGGGATGACTGAACTTTTCCCCTTCAACTGACCTGCGTGAAGGTTTGCCGTTTTTTGGGTTTATGCAGGTTTTGCCGCCTTCCCCACGCAACGACTCACACTTATGTATGCGGTGAAAACCGGCATCAGTGTTGATAGTTCATAAAGTATAAATGTAATCATCAGCGTCGATGTTCTAAGGAGAATCATTTCCATTAGAAGTGGCTCTTGGCCTTTTCTTTACAAATTTGGAATTGATTTACATGCAAACTGTGTAATTGAGCTCCCTTCCATGTTGGGATGGGAGTGCCATCGAGCCGATACGCACCTGGTTCGGGATCTCGTTCTTTACGCAGCATGTAGTCTCCACATTGAAGCTGGAATTTTTATTTGTGTTTTCCCAAGCTGGGGTTCTACACGCATCAGCCTGCTCAGCGTTCATTGCGCCACGAGGTGCGCGAGCGTCCCATCTCTGACGAATGCTTCGACCATGTCCTTTACGTCTATGCATTCTTCGGTGTTGTGGCCTTTTGTCCTGTGAAAGTCACAGTATTTACTCCGATCAGCATTGTGACGATGTCGGATTATTTGAGGCTTTGGCCATGGGAGCTCCTCAGTAGCGAATATCTCGGTGACGCTTTTGGTGAGCGGCGTCCATCTGGAGTTCTTGTTTGACTGTACGTTATCCCTTCCGCCTAACCGATGCTGCAAGCCGATGAGGTGTCAAAGTTTACCCTTGACTGCCAAATGCCTAGCTTCCGCTTTTTGTTTAATCGGGCGGTAAGGACGTTGTCTTCTCTTGTTTTCTGGGTGTAGAGGTTTGTGCTCTGTGGGAGATCTCTACCCAGTTGCTTCTCCGTTTCCGCAAAGCGTTTAGCTGCTGTCATGATGGCATCCCATGTGGATGGCATGCCATCTTTACCCGTTAAGGTGCGGATGAGCTCTGGGTCGTTCGCGCCCTGAATAAAAGCAGCGCGAACAAGATCTTCGCTAATGTTACCCAAACTTAGCTTCTTCGAGTTGAAGCGAGTGATGAAGTCTAGCAAAGATTCATCTTCCTCTCGAATGCATTTGAGGATTGTCCATTGCTCCTCGGTATACTTTCTTTGCTGGCTGAAGTGTTGGCTAAACTTCTGTTGGAAGTCTGCCCAGTCGTAGATGTGGTTGACCGGTAGACGATCGAACCACGCTCTAGCAGCCCCAACAAGTGTCATTTGGAACATGTAACACCACGTAGGTTCCGTCCAACTACTGACGGTTGCCCCCGCTATGAATCTGTTCAAATGATCATCTGGGTCAGATATACCATCATATGTGCCTATGCTGGACATTTGTTTGGCACTTTTTGGGGCAATTGCTTCCGCAATGTCCCTTGCAAATTTGGACGTTCCCGCATTTGCAACGTTTGGTCTGAATGTTTTGGAGAAGTCACGTGGACTTCCCTCTGTGTTTTTTGGTTTGAAGGCTTCTCCAAAATGCCTTCTCGGTTGGGAGTCCGTTTCCTTACGCTTCCCTTTTGCCCTATGGCGAGGGTTTGCGTCGGAGTCGGATTCCTCTGAGTCATCGTCCAAGTATTCTTCGAATTCGTCAGCCTGTTGGACGGAACGCAAGCGTTCGTCCAACTCAGCTTGGAATTCCCTCTGACGTGCCTCCGCCCATGCCTTAACTTCATCGAGTGTTTGGCGGGGGAGTCTTGTTCGTTTCTCTAACTGGGTATCGGTGAATCCCAGTGAGCGATTATTTACTGCACTTGCCCCAGCTTGGGTAACTGGGGTAGTGTTCGTATAATTTACTTCACTTGCCCCGGCTTGGGTAACCGGGGTAGTGTTTGTAAAGACTGTGTAGCCGGTATTCCCCCCAGTAGCTGGGGTTGTGGTTACCGGAATTTCTTTAACCATCTTTCCAAAAGTTTGAAAAAACTGGAGAAAAATGAAGTTCTAGCTTTTATGCACGGATGGCGCCAATGAAGAAACACTAACCAGTCCCCGGGCAGATTACGGATAACCTGGGGGTTAGATAGATGTTTCCCACGAGGGGTTAGACCCAGAGAAGATGGTTCTTCTGATAACCTGCAAAACAGACACCGTGAGCTTGTCACTGAGAAGGGGGGGGTTCCTCCTTGTGACCACCCTCCGGCGTGAGAATCAGACTAGATTTCTCTTTAAATATAAATGTATATTAAGAGATTGCTAGAGCAGATATCAGGTATAATATGATGAGATATGTTGTAATGAGATGGTCATACCATTTGTGGTATTTATAGCCGAATGTAGGTTTCCAAGGAGGTGTGGCCTGCTGAATAGTATTCCTGTTCAACCAACAGTGGCCTACGCACGTGCCCTGCTGGTAGTTGGTGGGTAGGCAGCGGCTGATAGTGACCAGGCCTGCTGTGTACTATTCCTTTTCCACCAACTGCCGGCTATGCACGTGGTATGACAGGAGTTGGTGAGTAGGCAGCGGCTAATAGTGACATACAGTACAGGAGCATGCTGCTCGCCATACTGTTGTCAATAAGCTGTCGTATCTTTAGTCAGATCTTTTGCCCATACCTCGTCAGGTACAGTACAGAAGATCTTCCCGTATCGTACGGACTGGCTTATGTGCGGGAGTATTCCCCCTCCCGCCCTTGTGCGGGATTGTTCCCGGCTTTGCTCATTCATTCAGGTGACACTGAGTGATTGAGAGCTAAGTGCCTTGTGCGTGTAGCCTTGCTGCGCGGGTGGCCTTCCCTGATGGCTTGTATCCGAAGCTGCGGGAACAGGCGGAGTCCTTCACCATTGGGAGGCATTTCCTGCGGGAACAGCTTGCGTACTGCGCGTAAGGACGTCACGTCTCTGAGTATGGTGGGTCCTGCGGATCCAGTTGGTTTCTGCGCAGACGTCCCTCTTCAAGGTGAGTCTTGCGGGTCCAACTGGGCTCTGCTGGGACCTACCTCTTCAGGTTTGTAACCAAGAACATTATAATAAATTAAGTTAATAAATACCTAAAATGGTATTTTCTCCTTTCACATGTTACACGCTTGGCCTACACTTATCTTCCTTTGTCCACGACTCACAGACACAACACCATCCCATCTCCACCTCCCTCTATATATGCCTCCTATTCTGAAAACCGGACCGGCTGATCGGACTGGGCACTGGAATGTCAAGCAATTTGATTAGGAGTGGGCAAGTCATGTCACAGTGGACCAGCTAGTTTTAATTTTAAAGTTTTTGAATCGGGTCAATGTTTGTGTAATGATTTGTGATAGAAAATGGATGTGTAGCTGATTTTGCAAGTATTACTTATTAGATAGCTACTAAAGATAAACATATCCTACTTACATAGTCACATTTTGTTTTTTTTTTCAACTTATTATGTATATAGATAAATAACTGAATGTCGGTGCCACTTGTTTTTTTGAAAATTAGCTTGACAATAAGGGTAACTATTTCTAACAACAAAACAAAATTATTGATTGCTTTGATGGCAAAACGTTATCAGATAAGAGTGTTTTGGTTTCATGCTACGCATGATCGAATCTCATTTGATGTTGGTTACATCTATATCAGTTTTAATATTGCTTTGTCTGTGTTTTTTTTTAATTTCGGTACCGTATCAAACGTAACTGACACCCACCATATTCAGGTCGATTCACTACTGCAACGCCTGGACCGACAACACTCGGATTTTATCTTACCGAATGAATGTTTTTTGTTTTACTTTTTGCTTGAATTCTGGTCCGACAATTCGAGTCGACATACCGTCGCAACGCCTTGGACCGATAACGCTCAAGTTTTCCAATGCCCGGGTTTGCCGATCGAATAAACGGAGTTTTAACCATTTTATTTATTTATATGTTATAAACGACGTTTTAACCATTTTAATTTTTTTATATGTTAATCTTGTTATACGTTGACAGGCTACTCGCGGCACCTCAGTGTTTTGTTTTTTAGTTATTATTATCAGTTAATTACCTGAATTCACATCGGTACGCGTCCACAATGCGTTGGTTATTATTTTTTTAGTTCGTTTTAGTTTTTCTTTGTTTTGTTTGTAATGCCATCACTTTCGATACTGACCAAATTCATGTCGGCTCGCGGCCTCAGCCCTTTTTTGCGGCGAGTTATGCTACTTAATTCATTTTTTTGTTTAATTTTGGTGCCGTATATTGAGATCGACCAAATTTGTGTCGGTGTACCGCCGCAACGCACCGCTTTTTATAAGCCCGGCGCATTGGTGTAGTACCAATAGCTTTTAAGATTTAATGGGCACCAATAGCTTTTACCGTAAGTGATGTTTCACTGTATATGTTAATTTGTAAAATCGTCTTCCATTTAATATTATCATTTACTGAACTTAAAACTTGAACACACATTTTGATGGTTATTGAGGTTTTTATATTTGTGTATATTTGTATACACTTCTTATAATAAATTGGTTTTACCTAATTTGATTTTCGAAAATAGGTGTGCCGTGTGCACCAATAGAATACTAGTTTGCGGTCCAGTTTTCAAAACATTGCTTCCCACCTACACCACAGCGCAAAAAAACCCATCACATGGCAAGTGCATCGTCAACACAACCAAAAACCACCCAAATTTAACGTTATCAAAATTATAATAACCAAAAATAACAGTTAATAAATTATCATCAATTATTTGTCCAACCACCACAAACCAAACCCATGGAGCAACAGCATATCCATGGTTCGACTGGTGTTAAGATCCAAACAGCTCCAAGTAACAAAATGCAATAAATAAATACATGGCGAGCCGTAACACAACAGCAAAAACTTTTAGAATAAGCGTGATTATTCTGGTAAAGAAAAGCCTTTATGAATACCAGAGTTTGACATAAATTAAGCAAAACCAGGTTCTGCAAATGTTTAGATGTCGAGCAGCAACCTCCTAGGATCCTCGACCACGTCCTTAATTCGGCGAAGGAAAAACACGGCCTCTCTTCCATCAATAAGCCGATGATCATAGGTTAGAGCGATGTACATCATGGGACGTGGTACTATGTTCCCTCCAACCACCATTGGCTTAGTTACAATTGAATGCATACCCAGAATTGCTGACTGTTATACATATACGTTAATGAGTAAAACAAAAACTAATTACAATACTTACCAACGTACTTATACATTTGTCCCCATTATATAACTTGTACTTTTCTGTACATCGGAGACTACGAGTTATGATATGATCACTAAAAAAAGTGGTTTTTAAAGTTGATAAATTTATATAAAACTGTTTTAAAAATGTTCTAATTATATACATTTTAATTAGTGTTTGAAATGTACAATTACACAATAACTATTATTATATATAAATTTAATTATGATGACGACCTGCTTGCCGTGCGCGCATATAATGTATATATGTGTGAACCCTCGGGTGGGCAAAAGTAAAATTGCACTAATTTTGACATTATTTTACTAATCTCATGAAAATAACGTTAAAAGTGGCGGAAGGTTAATCGGGCATCATGTGGTAGCGTTGATAGCCGAAAGACAAGGGCACATGCACCAATCAGCCGGTGTCCCGATGATTGAGTGCTATGTGCCTTATGTCCAAGGCTTGATGCAAAACTACTATCGAGCCGGGGTCTCACCGGAAGCAGCCTCTCTATCCCTATGGGATAGAGGTAAGGCTGTCTACATCTTACCCTCCTCAGACCCTACCATAGCATTGCTATTGGTGGGATATACTGAGTACGATGATGATGATGATGATGATGATGATGAAATTTAATTATGATGATTAAAACTAAAAAGAAAATATAATATGATATATATTAAAATTCCAATCAAACATATATAAGAATATTTATAGGTTTATATAAATAAAATAATTGACAAATAATAAACAAGCGAGCTCAGGCCAGAAAAACTACTCACGAGCCTAGCTCGAGCTTAGGCTCAGCTTGGCTCGTTTAACCCCGTACTTTTGTGTCACATTTGGGTCATTCTTTAACTAAAAAATCAGTTTTTAAAAGTGAATACGTTCAGTTTATGTATATACATATTACATTTTTATATAAATTTTTTCATAAAATACTATAATTGCTGGTTACAAAATGTCCAACACGAAACATTTTGGAAGAAAGCCATAATGCGCGATGCTCTCCAATGCGTTTTGATCCAAACAGCCGGTCCATCATGCATGATGCGGATGCATCACGTATGCAAGGGATTTCTTATTAAAAAAGTGCTAAAAAAGTATTTATAAATACTAATTTAACTTGTTAGCTAATAAGAGACTAAAATAATAAGAGACTAAAATAAATAAACTAAAAAAAAACTATAGTATCACCAATGTTTTATGTATAACCAAAATAAGTCGTTAATTCTAAGTGTACAAATAGTCTTGCATAAGGCATAGGTAATATATGCAGAAATTCACTTGTAACTCAGAAATGTGTGCATAAGACCACATCGCACGGATCACACATTATGCGATTAAGAGCGCATGATCCTCACATCATGAAATCACAATGCAATTGCTCCACCTGGTACGATCTCATCAGCGCATTGCATATTATGCGCTCTTGATACTCGCATTTTAAAACCATGGGACAAATGAAAATGTAGGATGTATTTGTGCAAAAGGAAAAAAGAACCCTCGCTTTTTAATCTAAATTGGTCTATCAGATATGATTAGAAAGAATTATATAAATCCAATAATCATCTAAAAAATTTTAAGAAAGTTCATTTATTTTGTACATTAAAAGTACAATTAGGGTGATTTATAATTGATCATTACTTAAATTTCCAAAAAAAAAAAATCAAATTTACTAACTAAAAGCACGTACCTGAGGAGGATTGATGATGGGAGTACTCAAAAGGCTTCCATACACACCGCCATTAGATATAGTAAACGAGCCTCCAGCCATCTCATCAATAGAAATGGTCCCGTTATTCGCCTTCTTAGCAAGAGTATTTATCTCCTTCTCTATTTCAGCAAAGTTCATTTTGTCAGCATTACGAATAACAGGAACAACGAGCCCCTACACAATAGAAAACATAACCTCAATTAATCTTATCAACATATTGTAAAAGTCCTATTAAATCAATTTGACATACATAATATTGCAATTTATTAAGCTCACCTTTGGAGTACCAACAGCTATACTGATATCAACATAATCTCTGTAAATAATATCATCTCCATCAATAACTGCATTTATTATTGGCTGATTTTGGAGTCCACTTACAGCAGCCTGAATTTTAATTAAACACCCTTAATTACATTGAAAACATCAGATATCAAAAAGCTTTAATAAAAAAAGGTGAAAAGTACCTTAACAAAACCAGACATCAGACCCAACTTGACTCCATGTTTCTCTAAAAAGGCGTCTTTATACTCAGAACGAAGTTTCATTAAATTAGTCCTAGAACAAATGATTTTATTAGCACATAATTAGTTGTACTGGGATCTCTTTGCTATACAGCAATTAATAGTTGCATTAAACTATACTATTAGTTTAGAAATCAGAATGGAGCCGGAGAACTTACATATCAACTTCATTAAACGTCGTCAACAAAGCAAATGTGTTCTGAGAATCTTTCAGACGTGTGGCAACTCGCTTTCTTAAACGTGTCATAGGCACCTGCATCAGTAACACAACAAACATAACTTCAAACCATATAGTTGAGACATGAGAAAACAATAAAAAAAATAAAAGTAGTGATGAAATAAAGTCCACAAAGAAAAGATTAAATTTGATAACAGATATTACACTCACAATAACCATATAGAAAATTGATATGGCCTGTAAATGGGCCGAACAAACAAAAACAAAGCATATGCGTGTTCATTCGTTTAACTTAAACCGAGCAAATGATAGAACAAGAACAACTAAGCCAATGTGTTTTCTTGTTCGTGTTCATGGCTTCGTTCATTAAAAAAATAAATGTGTTTGTGTCTGTTTATGTCCGTTCATTAATAGTGTAAACGAATGGTTCACAAATGTAAACGAACACAAATGATCATAAACTGAATGATCAAAACTGAACATAGATGAACAACATAAACGAGCATAATTGAGTGAACATCATTTAAAAAAACATGAACATCAATCCCCTGGAGCTAAACACTTATAAAAACTAAACTAAATTGTATTGGGTGATATTTCTTTTCCATATCAATCAATCAATCAATCATACCCAGTGAAGTCCCACCAACAGCAAAGCTATAGGCAGGGTTTGGGGAGGGTGGGATGTAGGCACACCGTACCTCTATCCAAAGGGATAAAGAGGTGGCTAAATGGTAATGGCCAAAAAAATTAAAAGAATATATATAACAAACGCAAACAAAAACCTAAAAAGTAAAAACGTAAATGAACGAACATAAACAAACTTTAATGAACGAACATAAATGAACAAATGTGACATGTGTTCATGTTAGTTCGTTTAACTAAACTAAATAAACAAACTTCCCACCAAATGGTTCAGTGCCTAATTAAATTTAAGAATTAGCATTAATGTAGCTAAAGCAGTATAATAAAATATGACACTCACACGTCTTTCTCGTTCTTTAGGAGGAAGCTGAGGTTCTGAAGCAGAAGTTTTAGGAGGAGGTGGAGAAGCTGGTTTAGGCTTCTCAATAACAGGGGCAGTTTCGACCTTTTGCTTTGGCTTCTCTGCCACGTCAGCAGCAGGAGGTGGCTGAGAAGCTGCCTCTGAAGTTGCGGGCTTAGATGGAGCAGCAGCTGCACCCTCTGCTGACTTTGAAATGATAGCAACTTTTGTTCCCGGTTCAACAGTGTCCCCCTCTTTCGCTACAAACTACAAAGATTTTATAACATTATTTACATGAACTAATTTAGCAACAGTTATACAATATCTTATAATTTTATATTTTTACCTCCTGGATTATACCCGCTTCAGGACTAGCAACATCAATGGTCACCTGCAGCACAAACAACTCGGTGTAAAAACTAAAAAGCAATTGTTACAACTTAGAAAATAACTGTATACAAAATACCTTGTCAGTTTCAACTTGTGCAATTGGTTCATCAATTTCTACCCTGTCACCAGGCTCTGCTCAAAAAGAGCAATTAAAAACAGAAAGATGGCACAATAATAACAAATAGAGAAAATTGCACAGATGGTCCCTGTGGTTTGATCAAAGTGCAAGTTTGGTCCCCAGAATCTAAAAATTGCAAACTTAGTCCAAACATTTGGGAGAGACAAAAAGTGCCACCCTATAACAAATGTAGGAACTAAGTTTGCAATTTAAAAAATCTGGAGACCAAACATGCAAATTGGTCAAACGACATGGACCACTTGTGAAATTTTCTCTACTAAATATTTTAAACGTTCTAACAGAAAAGAGGAACATACTTTTTAGGAAAGTTGCCAGTGTACCATCACTTATTGATTCGCCCATAAAAGGAACCATAGCATCAACCAAATCACCTTGAAAAAAAAGTAAGACATGCAAATTTAAATAATTAAAATTTACAATCAACATGAAATAGAGAGGAATGAAGTCGTACTTAGGCTTGTAAACAAATCAGTGTTCAGTAAACTGTGAGCGAAGCTTGTTTATGTTCGTTTATTTAATAAACAAGGGAACATGTACAAAACTATTTGTTCATTTAGTTAAACAAACATGAAGTCATGAACACATGTCGTGTTCGTTCATTTTAGTTCATATATGTACGTTCATTTATGTCCTTAGGTTTATGTTTATTTATGTTCGTTCGTTTAAACTCTTAATATGTACCTAGGCCCACTAGAACTTAATTTAGTTTGAAGAACTTTTTAGGCCCAACACATTGTTAATTACATTTACTTTTAATTGCTTTTAGCTCAATTATGTTCGTTCATGTATTAGCCCTGCTTGCGGTGCGCACATATGATGTATATATGTGTGAACCCTCGGGTGGGCAAAAGTGAAATTGCACTAATTTTGACGTTATTTTACTAATCTCGTGAAAATAACGTTAAAAGTGACGGACGGTTAATCAGGCATCATGTAGTGGCGTTGATAGCTGAAAGATAAGGGTACATGCACCGATCAGCCGGTGTCCCGATGATTGAGTGCTATGTGCCTTATGTCCAAGGCTTGATGCAAAACTACTATCGAGCCGGGGGTCTCACCGGAAGCAGCCTCTCTATCCCTACGGGGTAGAGGTAAGGCTGCCTACATCTTACCCTCCTCAGACCCTACCATAGCTTTGCTATTGGTGGGATATACTGAGTACGATGATGATGATGATGATGTTCGTTCATGTATGTTCAGTTTTGTTCATTCGTTTACGTTCATGAACCGTTTGTTTATAATGCTAACAAACAAACATGAACACTTTTTCTTAAACAAACACGAACCAGAAAACCCTGAACATTAAATTTATCGTGTTTGATAAGTTTTTAATTAAGTTAAACGAACGATCACGAACAGAGCATGTTCATGTTCGTTTGGTTCGTTTACAAGCCTAAGTGAAAGATACTGGAATAAAGATATGATGCAACACTTCCAGGCCATAGGTTAACATGTGATGGTGCTAACATTTCAGAGACACATGATTGCATATATGCGTGCTCATTTATTACTTTCTGCATACATATTAACGTATGACCAAACGAAATGTAAGCAAAAGAAGTATATGAATAACATACCACTGTCAGAGGAGAACATTCGGTTTTGCAGTTGAATGCTAACACCTGGCTGAAGGCTAGTCATAACTTCCCTGCAAAGAAAAAAGAACTAGTTAGAAATATCACACTAGCACGCATCCGCAGTAATTTATCATCAACATATCATTAATACTCTTAAAACAGATATTAAACAGATGAAATATGCATTAACCTTAATGGCCTCAGATTAACTGCAGAACCTGTCACAGTAATAATAAAACAAAAGAATCAAAGCCTTATATAAGTAAACAAATACACTAACAATCAGCTTTCCTGGAAGTACAAATAAAATTTTGGGCAGATACTTACCAGGTTGGATAGCATGACATATACTTCGAGCATAGCCAATGATTCGTGTATGGAGTAATATCTATAAACATGTTAAAATAGTTAGCACTAAAAAATGGCATGTACATCATAACAAGCATGGTGTATATAGTGTAACTTGAAGACAATGCACTTAAATTGTAAATTAACAGAATGAAAGTTTTAAACTTCTAGAAAAGGTTAATTAAAGCTCAAGGGAAAAAAACTTAGCCCATTCAGCCCCAATGCAGGAAGTTTGCTGGACATTTTATACATACTTGTAACCATATAATATAAGAAATGAGATCTTGAAACAACTTTTATCATGTGTGTTCTCATCATAGTTATCAAAGGCGCACACAAGGTAAATAGGCCTCACCTGGGGCCTAGGCACAAAAAAAGTGAAGCCCTAAGGGAAAAAAAGCTCACTTAAAAAAATTAAAATATATTATGTATTAGAAAAATAATACAATGCTTCATATAATATAAACAAAAGCTATTATATAACACTTAATATCATCTAATTAGTATTAAAAGTTCTAAAAGAGTCAAGATTCAAATATAATTCCAAAACATGAAAACCAAAATTTCAAAAAAGTAATAAATAAAGGCTCAAATGATCATTGTTCTTGACCCGTCATCAATACCAATAGAGGTGTCGTCAACGTCGAAAAGCGAGGACCTAGGAACTAGAAGCGCATATATTAGGTCTCGCCTGTAAAATGGGCCTAGGCACAAGAAGCAAGGGCTTTTAATAAATATGGTTCTCATTCCAAGAGCATAAAAAGAACAATTTTGGCAACATTAATACATAGTATAAAAGCAATGGAGTTTACTCAGATAACATAACAAACAAGTAGATCACAAACCTAGAAATTACCATTAACATATTCATCAACATAAACAGCACATTCAAAAATACTCTAGTTTAGTGAACTAACAACATAAACTACCAGGTCATAAATCATTAAATTATGATAATGCATTCCGAAACATAAACAAAACAGTCCAAAAACAGTATTGGAGTTTACCAACTTTAACAAACTTAAACCAACTTGCATCAAAATATACTCCCAAGACATCAATTATATGTTCCAAAACATAATAAAGTAAGCATCAAACTTTGGGAATTAAGATAACCACTACCTCTCCTTCTGCAGCTGTAGACGCTACAGGACGAGCTCTTCGCCATGATTTCCCTATAATCTGTCCAAATCAAAGGAAAATATATCAACTGTATGTCCATTTCTTAGGCTGTGTGTTGTGGTTTAACTAGCTATTGCTAGTTAAAGTGTCACGTCATTACCACGTAGGTAGAGTAGACATTTTAACTAGCCCACCCCTTAACTAGCGTGTGTGAATTACCTAGCTAGTTATGATGGTAGAGAAAATAAAGAAACAAAAGAAAAAAGTCTGATTGGTTGTTAGAGGGTGGACCCCACCAAAATGGAGTAAAGGTTGTCATTATGCAATGGTGGATCAAGAAGAAAAATTTAGGGGTAGTGTGGGCAAAAAAATAAATTATCAAGGGTAGCCGATACATAAAACAAGGAAGAAAAAATAATTGCACTAAAAAGGTATTTCGCCAAGATATATGAGGGGTAGCCTGATGGTGCTCCCACCGATAACGCCTACCAATGTTTAAGCTAGGGTTGTGTAAGATACCGAAAATACTGATCCGAAACCAAAGAAACTGAACCGAAACAAAAACCGACGGTTTGAGTTTTATGTTAGAACCAAAATGAAAACATAAACCGAAACTGAGTGGTTTCAAAAATCCAAAAACAGAAGTTTGGGTTTTGGTTTGGTTATAGCCCAAATATAATAAAATTTGAGGTCAAAATGAACATGATAAACTTATTGATTTCTAAATAAAATATTAAACAAAAACACAAAATTACCAAAGCAGAAGAAGAGCTTCCGCTGACGATTTTTCGCCGGAAAACACCGAACATCGCTAGCTTCAACTGTACACACTGTGAATTAAAACAAAACAAAAGTATAAGTGCAAATAAATGGATACACATACACCGGAACCAGATGCGTCAATATGAATTGAATTGAACGAACGTAAAAATTGAAAAGCGGATCTTAGGGATTGAATTAATTATGATAACCTGATTTGATTTGATTGAACAACAGTCCGGATGGATCTTGTTTGAATGAGGAATGGAATGGAATGGAAGGTTGACGCAACAAATCAAATGAAATGAGTAGGTTAATCGTACGGAAGCCTATGTTCGATTACTGTTTCTTCGAGGTCCTAACTTGTAACTAAGTCATTCCACTTTTTTATTCAAATCATCGCTAGATATAATAATAATAATAATAATAATAATAATAATAATAAAAGATAACAAAATACAAAATGTACCATTTCTTTTTAAATGGGAAAATTCTTATATAGCCTTTTAATTGCAGCGCATCGTCGGCGACGTATTAGGTAGCCCGTCGACGAGTTAGCTAACACATAGTTAAATATGTGTTAGGCATACAAACACATGATCAAAGATGTGTTAGCTTCTTCTATGTTTGGTTAATATTATAATATAATAACTAATTTTACTTATATTTTGTTTTTTTTATAAATTTTAATATATAAAGTTTTATATAATTTTGAATTTCCCATTGAGATGTATTTTTTTTTATCTACGGACCGACGTAAAACTTTCACAAAACTGAGCCGTGTTAAATTAATATCAAAACGTTCAATAAAATTTGACCCGACATTATTTAAAAAAATTATGTCAACATGTAAATTAAAAAACATGTCTCGACAATATATTCGAAATTATATGAAACTTTATTTATTAAAAGTTATAAAAGAAAACAAAATATAAGTATAATTAGTTATGATATTATAATATTAAAAAGTAAAGAAGAGGCTAACATATCTTTGACTATGTGTTTAGATACCTAACACATCGTCGACGATGCGTTAAAAGAGAGACAAATCTGAAAATACGATTTTGAAGGGTTTCAAAACTCTAAAAAGTTTGTTTGTTTTAAAGACTCGTAGACTTGTTTACGTTTCTTAATTACTAGCATTTTTACAATTGTAAGAGATGTGATAGGTTTTAGTCCATATTGTTGTATTTCCACACTACTAAAATAATTTATAAAACAGCTATTCAAATACCTACAAATCTACAATGATATTAGAGAGTGGAATTTTTTTTGAAACCCTAGCTTGTTTTAATTTCAACAAACATAGAAAAATATGATTTTACCAGTTACGGTTATACACATGCATGTGAGATGGCATGAAGTTGTTAGGCGAGTATTGTAGATGTGTGATCATATGAAACAAGTTTAGACCCGTGCTATTGATTGTGTTGGTTGTAATTTTCGGTGGTTATAATTTTTGATGAGTTGTATTTTGTTTTTCATGTTAAATAAAATTATGGCTCTTAAATGTTGTCCATCTTTTCTAACAAATTTACTACCACCCACAGTATTATGAGCCATTGTCCAATGTAGACAACAAATTGGTTTAAGTTGTATATGAACAATAATAAAGAAAAGTTTAAACACGAAACAATAATCTAAATCATGACCTAAATCGGATTTAGAATCATTATGAAAGAGTTACGAGCTACAGAAAGCACATGACCAACTTCCGTTTTACCAACACCACAGTTTATTTATGTGCATTTATCTAAAGGGCTGTTATCTATCACATGCATTAATTCTTCTTCTTCTTCTTCTTCTTCACATCATTGAAAACGTGTTGAACCAAACCGAAGTGTAATTTTAACTATAGTGTGTCATCTTTCTTTTGATACTCGATATGGCTTTTATGTACTATTAATTCCCCATTTTAGGCAACTAATAACAGTTTTTTTTTATTTAATGAACTAATAAACGTCTTTTGGCCTAGAAACGAGGAAGATAAAATAACATTGGGTTAAAGAAGGGTTTCAAAAGTAACTATATTTTTTTCTTTTACCCAAGTGGGTCTTTTTTAGACGGAATGTCAACTATTTTTGGCATGATTCACCTATGAACACCATTAATAAGGAAACAAAGCAACTATATTTTTTCTTTTACCCGAGAGTGAGTCTTTTTTAGACGGGATGTCAACTATTCTTGGCATGATTCACCTATGAACACCATTAATAAGGAAATAAAGCAACTATATTTTTTCTATTACCCGAGTGGGTCTTTTTAGACGGGATGTCAACTATTCTTGGCATGATTCACCAATGAACACCATTAATAAAGAAACCCACAAATCTAAGAAAGCCCTCTGAACCATGTTTCGTACCTTGAATCATAAGATTCCAAGCATTAACCATCACCTTCATGCCATCAAACCAGAAGACCTACTGCTCAAAATTAACTATAGTGAACCTGTTATCAATTTTAAGTGCTATACATATTAAAAATTTTTAAATAAAAATTATTAAGCATGCCTATTTTTTGTTCTACAACAATATTAATGTCTACGAGATAATAAAATTTCGTTTAGCTTTTAACAAATTTTCATATAAATAATTACTAGTTTTTATACTTATAGTGACTATTACTATCATAATTATAAGGAAAATTGGTTATAAATAATCCAAACTATTGCCTATTGGTAAATATCTCTCCCAACTTTACACTTGCCTGCTGGCAGTACCAACTACATATGCATTTGTTTTAAACCGGCCGCGACTAACGGATGTTAACTCCGTTAGTCTTTTGCTGACGTGGCCATCCGAGCTGTCAATAATTAAATTAGGTGGACGTCTACGTGGCCTGCTGACTGTGTATAACAGATATGTGTAACATTACGTGGCCGGCTCACTTTATATAACGATTTTTGAACCCTAAAACACTAATTTTGTTCAATTGAAGAACCCTAAAATACGAAATCAATCAATTGAACAACAATCGATAGATGGAAATGAGCTCATCCACCGTGTCTTCATCTCGTGTCAAGAAAAACCCTAAAAGGTTTAAGCTTATTTCGATGGAAACGTTTACTGCAATCATGATATCCTTGCCATTCCAAGGATTGCTGGGCGTAGAAGTATTCGAATTGGGGATGAGTTGCCCTTTATGGCCGGTACGTACACTTATCTAAGTTTCATGTTTTTATTTACAAATCTAATTAGGTTAATTGATTTTATAAGTAGAATGAAGATTGTAAGTTCTTCATGTGGAAAAAAGAAATTGATGAATTCTTGAAGCAACGTGGAGTATGCAACTGCAATGCAAGAAAAGATCAAGAATTTGAAGATATAAAAATAGAGAATTTGAAGTTGCATGATATTATCTTGCAAGAAGAGAACAAAAACCTGAAACAACAGTTGTCAATGAAGTCCAATTAGAAGAATAAATGTGTTTTAGGTTTAGTGGTCTTTCTCATAGCAACGTGAATTATGTTAATGGCAATCAATTGAATCTGTGTTGGTAATGTTATGTATGGAACCTTGTTATGTAATGTTAGTTGTTAATTAAGTAATGGAATGTTTGTTTGTTAATCTTTGTTTTGGAATTTTGATGTTAGTGTTTGATACATTGTCTTTGATTGTTGCACATGTTGCCCCTTATGACAATTTGACCCCGATTGACCATTATGCCCATATTGACCATTTTACCCCTAAAGACCATCTGTGATCTCTAAACAAGTTGCTGCACATGTTGCCCATACTGACAATTTTACCCCTAATGACCATTATGCCCATATTGACCATTTTGACCAACCATATGTTATAAATGAGCATTTGATACATGCTGCAACATATTGACCATTTTTAACAGGCTGATGCAACTTGAGTTGAATGTTGGGGAACTTGAGTTGACTGCAACATATTGACCAACCATATTGATACATGCTGACTTATCAAATTGATACATTTTTGACCATTTTTGTTGCACAACAGTCAACTCAACCATTTGATACATGCTGCAACATATTGACCAATATTGATACATGCTGACTTATCATATTGATACATTTTGACCATTTTTGTTGCACAACAGTCAACTCAACCATTTGATACATGCAGCAACATATTGACCAACCATATTGACCATTTTTAACTAGCGCAGTTGCACATCTTAACAGGCTGTGACCTCTAAACATGCTGCTGCACATGTTGTGACCAATCACAACTGATACATTTTGACCTCTAAACATGCTGCTGCACATGTTGTGACCAAACACAATTGATACATTTTGACCTCTAAACAAGTTGCTGCACATGTTACCTCTCTAATAACCATTTAGCCCCTAATGACAATTTTACCCCTAATGACATTTTGGCCCTAATCATAGGCTGCTGCACATGTTGTGACCAATCACAACTGATACATTTTGACCTATAAACAAGCTGCTGCACATGTTACCTCCCTAATGACCATTTTGCCCCTAATGACAATTTTGCCCTTAATGACATTTTGGCCCTAATCATAGGCTGCTGCACATGTTGTGACCAATCACAACTGATACATTTTAACTTTAATCCCCTTAATGACCATTTTTACCCCTAATGACCATTGTACCCCTAATGACCATTATGCCCATACTGACCATTTTACCCTTATTCACATGTTGCCCATAATGATCATTTTACACCTAATGACCATTATGCCCATACTGACCATTTTACCCCTATTCACATTTTGCCCCTAATGAAAATTTTACCCCTAATAACCATTATGCCCATATTGACCATTTTACCTCCCTAAACAGGCTACTGTCTAAACAACTAACAAACAATCATGAATAGGAGACTGCAAAATACATGAATAAGAGACTGCAAAATACACATACACAATTTCAAAAGTTTCAAACATCAAACACACAAACAAGTTTACCATCATACATATTGTTTCAAAAGCTAAGTTTAGCATCATTCAAAGGTTCAAAAAACATAAGTTTCAAACATCAAACAGTGAAAAAAACACTCAAAGGATCAAGCATCATTCCCTTTGGCCTTCCCCTTTGTGCTTCCCCTTGACCTTTGTGAAGCTTGAGTTGACTGGGAAGCTTGAGTTGACTTCTGTGAAGCTTGAGTTGACTTTTGCTTTGCTTGATGGAACCTTCCTTTTGGCAATTCCCTTGCTCTCTTAGAACCTGATAACTTTTTGGAAGCTTGAGTTGACTGGGAAACTTGAGTTGACTATTGGGAAACTTGAGTTGACTTTTCAGAATCTTTGTTTGACCTCCCCTTTGGCCTTCCCCTTGATCTTTTAACACCACCACCATCATCAATGGCTTTGCTCTTGGCCTTATCAGGGCATGTTCTTATGTTGTGCAATGTTGACTTCCAACAACTACACTTCATCTGAACTCCATGTTTTGTCAACTTTCCTGGCCTCTTTGGATCTTCATGTGAATCTCTTTTTCTGTTTTTCTTTGGTCGTCCAGGCATAGCTTTGACTGGAGGTGGGTCAATGGGGTACAATTGGCCAATACTTTTCACTAGGCAAAGGTGGAATTGTGAATTGGTAAGACTTCAAGTATTTTTCCTTAAGAAAACTTTCATGAGCAAACTCCTCAGAATTCCTTTTCATAAAGCCAGACACTGCACATACATGCTTACATGGTATACCAGATAATTCCCACCTTTTGCAAGTACAAGTTTTGTTACCTATATCCACTGAAACATCATCCCAATCACTAACTTGAAACACAGTTGGGGATGATGGTTATACTTTACATTTACAGGCCCAACTTTTCTCTTTGTCAAGTTTCTTTTGCACCCTTGGACACACAAAAACATCTTTTTGTAACATTTCAGTGTACCTTGTAGTTAGCCTAGTCATTACTGACACTCTTATATCCTCTAACATGTGAATGATATGTTTGGATCTTGCCTGAACTATGGTTCCATTGAAGGTTTCAGCCATGTTGTTGACTATTACATCACACTTTGTATTAGTGTCAAGAAAACACCTTGAAAAACATTTAGGGTTCTGTTTGACATAAGCTTCAACTGCATCTGGTGACAACTCTAACATATCCTTCATAGCAACATTGTAATCAGCTTCATTATAAACCCTGCAAGCCCTCCAGTAAACCTCCTTATAATCTTCACCCTTATACTCTTTTTTTCCAATTTGCATAAATATGTCTTGCACAATTTCTGTGCTCAGCATTCTTCCACACCAAATTTACAGCATTAATCAGTCCCTGTCACATTAAAATTGTTAGAAAATATATGTAATTGAGACACAGTTAAGAGAATATATACTTACCTTCTGTTGGTCTGATATAAGTGTCCAACCTCTTCCACCATCTGTGACCTCTAAAAATTTACTCAGTTGATTCATAAACCACTCCCAACTGTCATTATTTTCACCTTCAACAACAGCCCATGCTACAGGATACATTTGGTTGTTTGCATCCCTACCTACAGCAGCCAGTAAAATACCTCCTAGAAAGGTTTTAAGGAAACACCCATCTAGACATAACACCTTCCTACAACCTGCTAGGAATCCCTTCTCCAAACCATCAAAACACACAAACAACCTGAAAATAAAGTCTAATGATCAAGATGAACTTAATAAACTCTAATGAAAATGAGATTGTACCTGAAAAAAGTCTCCAATGATGAAGATGCATCTGAATCCTCCCTAAGGAACCCTGGTGGGGTAGTTAGGAGTTCAAATCTTGAACTTGGGTTTGCATTCTTTAAAGCTGCTATATATGATCCAAGTTTACTATAATGGTTCCTCATTGACCCATGAAGCTTCTTATAAGCACTCCTTTAAGCATTATAAGCCATCAATTTATTAATGATCACCTTATACTTTTCTCTAACAGTTGTTTGAATGTCTACAGCAGGCCAATTAGGTTTTGCCTTGAACATTGGCATAAACTCATTAGCAATGAAGGTATATGTCAATTGCCTATTCCTTATCATGTTCCTTTGGCAGTTGTGCTTGCCTTTTACTCCTTTAGCAATATAGCAACTTTTGCCCTTATGAAATGAATAATACAAATTAAAAGGACATCCTGCCACACACTTGATACGTAATCTCCCACCTCTATTCTTGTTACTGTCACTGATGACTAAATTTCTACCATTTGTCACAGCATATTTCCTAACAGCATCTTTAAAAGCATCCCTAGTAGGGAATCTTATACCAACAACCCACTTGAAATTTTCCCACTCAGTTTGCTGACCTACAACTGGAACATCTTGTTTGTACTTGTTCCCTCTGATGTTATCATCTTCACTCTCTCCAGGTAAGTTAACATCACCATCTGAATCCTCATAGCTGCTGTAAGTTTCTACATATGAGGGCCCTGCATCACCAGATTCTTTCAAACCTACATCAACCAATTTGCCAGTTTCTTTCAAGTATTCCTCGAGCACCTTATTTTGGGTTGTAACAACCTCTTCACGTACTTGTTTTCTTGCAACAATTGAATCTCTCAGCTCTTCATCATCAGATTCATCATCATCCAAATTAACATTGTAAGACTCATCATCAGAATCATCACAGTCTTCATCTAACTCATCTGAACTACTATCAACTGGTGGTGAAGTGTTTGTAACTGGTGGTAGTTTAATTGGTGGTGAAGTACTGATAATTTGTGGTAGTTGACTAGGTGGTGAAGCTGGAAATACTTGTTTTCTTGCTGTAAGCTTGCTGTACCTCACAGGACTCAATGTTGGATGAGAAATGGTTGGCTGGGATTGTGGTTTACTATGCATTATTGGATGAGTTAAGGGGCTAGTGGGCTGCATAATGGGCTGGGCTTCAGTGTTAGTGGGCTGGGATTGAGTGTTAGTGGGCTGGGATTCAAGGCTACTGGGTTGTGGTTTGGGTTTCCTTAGTTTTTTGGTTTGAACGTATATAACTAACCTTTCATCAGCTCCAAGCAGAGATGCCATCTCGTTTACTACTCCATCACTATTTAAATGTTTTACCCGACCATCACCAGGTATTAAGCAATATAAGAACAAATCCTCCTTCTTTTCATATGAACCATAATCCATTGCATAACCTAGTATCTCAAAATATGAAAGCTTATCAACATCTAACCCTAATGATGTTGTTTTCCCCCAACATACCTTAATCTAGGAGGATTGACATCAAATTTCCCACCAGTCTTGAAGTCGATATTGATTTTATCACCCATTTTTTCAATCGTCTGGCCCTAATGATGTTCAATCGTCGAGCAATTAGGGTTCGTTCTTCGTCTACAGAGTATTACCGTTGTTGAGATAGAATTAGGGATTGTATTGAGTTAGGGATTTATATTGAGTTAGGGACTTGTATTTTTATACAGATTGTATAAAGTGAGCCGGCCACGTAATGTTACACATATCTGTTATACACAGTCAGCAGGCCACGTAGACGTCCACCTAATTTAATTATTGACAGCTCGGATGGCCACGTCAGCAAAAGACTAACGGAGTTAACATCCGTTAGTCGCGGCCGGTTTAAAACAAATGCATATGTAGTTGGTAACTGCCAGCAGGCAAGTGTAAAGTTGGGAGAGATATTTACCAATAGGCCATAGTTTGGATTATTTATAACCAATTTTCCTCATTATAACAATATGTTACAAGAACAGTTTTGAATTGTGTGTCCGCTTTGATTAACCAACAATTTTAGTTTACTAAGATATTTACTTATTGACCTGGAAAATAAACAAAAAAATTTCTTCTGTCTGTTGGTTCAACCCCTTGATTGAGATTTTGGGTTAAGTCTGGTATGTGGCCGAAAGTTCCTTTTTATTCTTTTTTGAAGTTTTAATTTGTCAATTTCAGTTTCTCTAAGTTTAATAATTAAATTATGCTCTCAAATTTAACAAGTTGGTTAAATTTAAGACTAATAATAATAATAATAATAATAATAATAATAATAATAATAATAATAATAATAATAATAATAATAATAATAATTTGTTTTGATAAAAGGGGCATTCCGAGAATATTTTTATCCGCGTTTTGATATAAGTGTTGTTTAAGTCCTTTTCGTTTCTTTACGTACGTCGGTTACCGTAGTGAGCGAACCGAAATGATCTAGTTATGGTGTTCTTGAAATGCAAAACTAGACATGTTTAACACACACTGTTTACTATAGCGAATGGCGGTAACGTAACAAACTGAATCGATACCGCCGGGGTTCCCATCGGGCCCTGCACAACATGCGGGTTTAAAGCAACCAGTCTTATTTAGACTTGTTAAAGTTGTTAACTTTGTTAAAAATTTGAAAATAAGGTTTTAGACATTTCAAGTCAGACACATTGATCATTTGGGATCTGAGGTTTCCACAATCAAATTAACACAACAGAGGGGCACACCAATAATATGAAACAAATACTACCTGAATTGCATTCAATCAACTAATTGTCAATATACAATTTACTCCCTCTTAGGGGGTCACTACCAGTCTATTTTCGCGTTTCAAGTCGATTCAGTAATATATAACAGTAACCTCTAACAGTATTCTACAACTTTATCTAAAGCTCATTCTCTTCTCGATTTGCTGACAGATTCTCCGTTTGGTTTCCATACAGAAACTGACCCTGCTGCATCGCCGGTAAAGAATAGGCCCTCAGGACCATCTTGGATTGCTTTAACATCGTGTCTCGAATAAATTCTCCCCCTTTTAGCAAACCTATATATAAAAAAAGAGAGTTAATATTTGCAGCCAACAACCACCACAAAAAGTTATGCATAAAGTTTGACACTTACGATGGCAGATCATATATGCAAACGCCATTGTCTTTGCACGAACATAGCAATATCGGTTTTTTTTCTGCATCATGCGTCCCACAAAATGCGAGAACACCCTGCAATAATCAACAGACAAACCATCAAATCATATGTTATGATTGTGTTTAACAAAAGAGAAAATGAATCACACGAATGTGACAACTTACATTATCTACATCATGTTTATAAACTTCCACAATGCTGCCACTTTCGGTTGCAGCCCAAACCTTGATCGTTTTATCCAACGAACCGGACAACAAATACTGATCCCAACATATAACGCTCGTCACATCAGCCGTATGCCCGTTTAGCACATGCGTACACTTTAGGGATTCAGCGTCCCATACCTTCAAGAAAAAGAACCACAATCAATAAACATAATGATAATATTTTCAAATACACAAATCTTTTTATAAGTTAAAAAAACATACCCGAATGGTACGGTCAGCAGAGCCAGAGAAGAGCTGTTTAGCTCCTACAATAAGCGAAAGTACAGACCCCGTGTGGCCCTTCAAACACGCTACTTCAGAAAAACTGTTTTTAGAAGTGGATTTCCATGATAATATGCTACCATCCTGCACACAGATATAATTAGCTGTGTTAGCTATAACTATATAAGAAACTATTTATATTATTTGAAAGCACCAAGATTAAGTTTTTATTTCACCTCCATTCCGGCGAAAAGAGTGTCTTCATACATGTTAATTGCGTTAACCATTCCACCACTTGCTCGGATAACCACTGTATTTTGAGTTTCACAGTTCCAAGCCTAACGGAATCAAGATCCCAATTATTAGTAACTACAATCATCAGATACATTGAACAAATTAGTGTTAAACAAAAGAATGTACCTTTATCATATTTTGTAGCCCAGCAAAAATCCAGGGACCTTTTTCAACCAAAGTCCCACATTCTTGATCAAAGTCAATTACATCCACACACTGCAAACACAAAATTATATCATAAACATCATGACAGGTCATACAAGCATAAAAGTTATGTTAGTGAGGCGAAAAGATTAAAACCGACCTGTCCATTACTACAATCCCAAACTCGAAGAGATTTGTCTTTGCTGCCACAGTAAAGCTTGTTGGATCCACTTGGTAAAACAATCCCGGTTACACCCTGCATACAAAAACTTCAATTAATGACCAGTTTCATTATAAACAAAGAACAATAAAAAACAAAACTTGGTGGCATGATACAATACCTTTGAATGACCTTCCAACTGGGCAATCACTGAAAGTCCATTATCACCAAACCATGATCGCAAATCGTCTTTGACGAGATTTTCATCAGTCTTATTCGTAATGTGTTTTGCTTGAGTTTGAGCAGTCTTTGCCAACACCTTTTGTTCTGTCTTCATGACAATCATATTGCAGTCAATGTTCTCTTTGTTCAACTTATTATAACTGTTGGGATTCTTCCAAACACGACCGGGTGGTTTCGGGTGCAAAAATCTGCAAGGGTTTCGGGTGCATCTTCCTTCAAGCCAATACTTGCAGACAGCAGCAGAATGATTTCTTGTCATTATATTTTCTTGAGTCCTCGTGCAAACCGAGGAGTCCGTCTTGATTGATGATCTCTTAGCAGCAACCAATGCCATTCTACATAAAACAGACACCGGTAAATAAATATTAACGACAATTGCATAAACCCTACGATAATAATATATATGATTCAAGAATCAACACAAACTTCAACCAAACACCAGACGATTAGTAACATATATATATGTATATTAAACGAATAAAGAGTACTAGCTAGGGTAACTAACAGAATAATAATAATAATAATAATAATAATAATAATAATAATAATAATAATAATAATAATAATAATAATAATAATAATAATAATAATAATAATAATAATAATAATAATAATAATAATAATAATAATAATAATAATAATAATAATAATAATAATAATAATAATAATAATAATAATAATAATAATAATAATAATAATAATAATAATAATAATAATAATAATAATAATAATAATAATAATAATAATAATAATAATAATAATAATAATAATAATAATAATAATAATAATAATAATAATAATAATAATAATAATAATAATAATAATAATAATAATAATAATAATAATAATAATAATAATAATAATAATAATAATAATAATAATAATAATAATAATAATAATAATAATAATAATAATAATAATAATAATAATAATAATAATAATAATAATAATAATAATAATAATAATAATAATAATAATAATAATAATAATAATAATAATAATAATAATAATAATAATAATAATAATGGGTCCATGCAGCAGAATGATTTCTTGTCATTATATTTTCTTGAGTCCTCGTGCAAACCGAGGAGTCCGTCTTGATTGATGATCTCTTAGCAGCAACCAATGCCATTCTACATAAAACAGACACCGGTAAATAAATATTAACGACAATTGCATAAACCCTACGATAATAATATATATGATTCAAGAATCAACACAAACTTCAACCAAACACCAGACGATTAGTAACATATATATATGTATATTAAACGAATAAAGAGTACTAGCTAGGGTAACTAACAGAATAATAATAATAATAATAATAATAATAATAATAATAATAATAATAATAATAATAATAATAATAATAATGATATCGAACAAACCTGTTAAAGAATCGGTAATGTAAATCGGTGGATTAATGAAAGGCGTAAGATTTACGACAAGGTTAGTTATAATGTTGAAGGAGAGTGTGTGTGGGTTAATTACCGTTATATATATATATACACGCAACGGTCGGTTTTATTTGATGCGTAGATTTTACGATGGGGGTTTGGGTAATTTACTTGGAACCTAAGTTTCCCTATATATTTTTCAAATTAAGCTCTAATTTCACACTTGGTTTTTTAAACTTACGTTTCAAAAGTATGCAGTTTTTTTCCAAAGTGGAAAAAATATTGAAACCAATTACCAAACTAGCGTTTTTTATTTGTTTTAACCAACGTGTTATAAAAGTCTTTCTAATTTTTCTATTTAGAAAATATATTACCTATTTCTTGTAATGTATTCTTATATATTTTTATCAAGTAGTAGGCTAGTAGCTATTTTTTTATTTTATTAATCAACCTTTTCGTTTATTAAGAGGGTGTTTGGGATTGTTTATTTTTACCAACTTATAACTTATAAACTTTTTGAAAAGTAACAAGGTGTCTGGGATTGCTTATATTGTGAGAGGAAAAGTTCCATAAGTTACACTTTTGTAACTTATTAACTTATTAAAAAGGTATAAGGAGGTAAAATAAGAAATCCCAAACACCCTTAACTCGTTAACCCTCTTTTTTATTCATCAACTATTGTCAAATATGAAACATAAATCATTCTAAATAAATTCAAAATGAAATAAGAAGCATAAATACTATTGTTGATATCGGTAGCGACTCAAATTCATTTGACATTTTATTTATTTATTTTTGTTTGTGTTCAATCTTTAGTCGCAAGAGACTCGGTTTTGTTTGACATTTTTTTTTATTTTTATGTTTGCGTATTTTACTCGGTAGAATGAACATATTTAAAAACAACAAATACCAGTAAAAAACAAGGCGTTGGTAAAACCCCCAGCGTTGCCGCGACTATTCAACGCGAATTCAATTAGTATTAGTTAGGCTCGTTATGGTACCAAAACTAAACCCAAAAAATAAATTCGTAAAAAGAAATCAAAAGAAAAGATCTATAGCTGTTAGTTAAACCCGTTTCAAAAAGAAAAAAAAGATAATTGTTAGTTAAAAATGGTCGTTTGATAAAATACATATAAAAAAGAACATAATGGATTAACGGATAAAATATATATACAAATCTTTGGTAAATAGTTTTGAATGAATACTAAAATGGTAAATCGTTTATAAATTAACTCTATAGAAAAATTAAAATACTCTATTATGTTGATCAATAAATAAAAAATATATAAAATAAAAAAATCATTAATTTGATAAATAGTCTTGAATAAACACTAAAATGGTAAATAGTTTTTTCTCCAAACACTAATCTAATTTGAGAAAAACTCCAAAAGCATGGGATTAACTAATTTTTTTAAATGGTTTAGTTTTGTTACCTCAATATCGCGGTCTATGACCGATTTCCCATGAATGTAATCGTTTAGTGGAAGTTGGGACTATAAACATGGTTGTGTACATAGTTATCTAATAGAAACCATATTTCTACCTTTGGCAATTTTTGCCGGCTACCTCTAAACGAATTCGTTTATTTATAACCAGGACTATGATTATAGCTATCTAGTAGAAGTCACATGCTCATTTTATATTTACTTTACATGAATTGTTTTGGTTATTTGTTTGGTTCTTTTCCCACTCAATGTTTTATCGAACCATCTTGTTATTCTTGATCTTAATGTTTCATCAATTTGAGTCCAATGTTTTACTTTGCTATTCTCAATCTCGAAGTTTCAACTGTTCACTTTATTACTCTTAATCTCAATGTTACATTTATTCATGTTGATAGTTTATCTTATATGAAGTTTCACTTGTTTAGCGTGTCATTATTGGCCTAAAAAACTTAATCTATTTTGATATTTTGACAACAAAAGTGTCATTTATTCTTGAAATCAACGTTGTATCGACTTATTTGGTTATATGTTATTAGTTCAAGTCACCCAGCTATTTTTGACCCACAATATTTCATTTATTTATTGCGATATTCATGACTTTAATGTTTCATTCATTATGTTTATCATTTTGTGCTACTCTAGAGATTCACTTATTTCATTTTAACTTCAATAGTTTCGTTTTCGTTTTAAACCTCAATAACATTGATTATATCGTTTCAACCTTAATAACATTGTTAATTTCGTTTTAAACCCCAATGGCATCGTTTATTTTGTTAAACTTCAATAGTTTAATTTATTAACTTTTACCTAATATTTTGGCGTAATCCTTGACCCCAAGGGTTTGTTTATATATTTTTTTGTTAGTTTGGATCCTTATAGTTCATTGTTCTTGATTTACAAGTTTTCATATAAGAATTTATTTATTTATCTTAAAACCCACACATTGGGACGCATTATGTAGAGCATCCGACGATAAAGGTAATTATGCGCCGACACGTAATTATCAAAGTCCTCGCATGGAAAACATAATAAGTTTGGTTGTGTGGAATAACTCGGAACTTGGAATGATTTGGGGAAATGGGACAAATGCAGTATGATAAGTGCATGGTGGATACGCCGCCGGTACATCCTATATATAAGTGCTCTTGCCATACATCCCATTTGTGGTGTTTTTTTAAGTTATTCAAAGATCAGTGTTATTAATTTATTTATTTAATGATTTTATTTTTCATATATATATATATATATATATATATATAATTGGTTAAAACTTTTAACAACTCCATGTAGTAGTTGTTTTCTTTATTTTATTTTTAATTTAATTTCGGGACGAAATTTCTAAAAGTTGTGAATCCTGTGACATTTGTCATTTTTGAAACCCGAGATCCCGACCCATTTTAAATATTCTACACCTTTCAGATACTCATTTATTAATAAAATGGTGAATTGTATTTGTATTTATGTTCATGATGTTGTTTATGTTTATAATGTTATTTATTATTCATGATAGTACAAATTTAATTCTAAGTATTATATCATCTTTATTTAATCAATTGAGTCAAAGACATTTAATGGGTTATAAAAAAATTCAATTAGTAAAAATCAATGATTTCAAGCCTTATGACTAGCCATCAAATTAACTCCCTTTAACCTTGTTATTAACGATTTTTAGCCTATATAAAGCTCACTCATTCTCTACATTCTTTGCACAACTAATTTACATTCAAAATCATTCAAGCTTGTCAATTTCTCTCAAGTCTCAAGTTTGATTTTCAAAAGACAATTGCTCAAGAATTATTATTTTCTTTTTCTTTTGTGATCCAATCCCCGGGTAATGTTTATTTCTTGTCATTATGCATAACGATTGTTTTCATGATTACAACCCAAACGACATTCATGGAGACATATAATCCTTTGTAATCGGCTCGCTTATGTTCGGTTTATGAATTTTTTGTTTTAAAAGCCAACTTTTATTTTTACAAACTAATAATCAAGAACAAACATTTTATTTAACATACTACTTCATCTTTTTCAAATAATGTTACGCACAAACCCGACTCAATAACCGGGTTCGTGTCCGACTCAAAAAGGAATCACTTATTAAACCATTTTTCCTAATTAATTATTCGGTTGGAACAAACCGGACTCATCTAAGTTAATTAATAATTATTATAACTCATTTATTTTTCTAAGTCTAAAATAAATTAACTTAACAAATCAAATAACCAAAATCTTTTTTTAATAAACCCAAAATGTATTTTTTTTTATAAATTGCTTTGTCATAAACCGAATGCCCTCGTCATATTACTTTCTTTTAGCAAATTCTTTTTAAGCCTAGCTATTTATTTATCTATGGTCGTTCGTTGAACCGAACTTTGTCGGTTCACTTGCTTAAATGCATTTTTCGCTCTCGACTCACTTACCAAACACGTGGGTTTTTCATAACCCATTTTTAACTCTTTTATATTTTTGGGGTGTAGCATGTCAAAAGTTTTATTTCGTTAGTTATGTATTTATTTACAAAACGATTCACATTTATCGTACATGTTAATATTATTCTTGCATATTGTTTATGAATATACGTGAACTTGCTTACAACATGTTTACTGTTTTTATGGTGGAAGTTACGCATACGCATACACATAGTGGGAGGGTCCGACGGGACGTACCTGCACCGTCAAATGTTACGACTTCTGTAACATCCTTATTTTTATAATAATAAATAAAGGATATTATGTTTGTTTAAATGTGTGTTAATATTAAATTAAGATTAAACATAATAAAGGAGTATGGACTTGGTTAATGAAAGATGGATTAAGGGGTGGAGATGGGCCTTAGGTCCATGGGCTTAAGAGAGTATAAATACTTCTTAAACCTCCCTAAAACCTTAGATCCCTCATTCTTATCTCCTAGCCCCCCTACACACTCTAAAACACACACAAACCCTCCATAGCAATCGGCGGTGACCCAAGACCAAGATCCAAGGCTAAACCGAGTTTGGATTCTTGTAGATATTGACTATACAAGCAAGATACGAGCTTATTGTTGCATACCGAAGCTAACGTAACCTAACAAGCACCAAAAAAGGTACGTCTCATGTATAAAGGTTATGTTTTTATGATCGGTTTGCCCTAAAACTTACCCCCTAGAGCAAATCGGGTATAGCTGTATCATAAAAATGTAAACTTGATGTTTAAAATGGACATGACAAACTTGTTAATATATATGGTTCATGTTAAAAACCCTAGATCTAGCCTAAATGGGGTTGGGACCATAAAGGTTCAAGCTTTATGGACACCCGGACTAGATCTTAGGCAAAGGAGGATATGGATTTGGTTAAGGGTTGATATGGAACCATAATAGGGATATAGATGTTAAAATATACAATGACAATGGAAATAAATGAGTGTGCAGTAACCCCGAGGATGTATTCGAATGGAGTTACCACTCGCATACAAGGGCTAGTGGGTGCATATGAATCTTTCTCCTTCTATTCGAATACATGAAAGAAATAAGTAGAAAGAGAATACAAGATTATGTGGGCAAGCCAATTCGAATCCCTGAACATTCGAATACAAGCCGTATGCTAACACATATCTATTCGAAACATGAGGATTCACATACAAATTCTAACACTATGCCAATTCTAATCATGTCAAGTTGGTTAATTCAAATTCAAGTTACAAGTAGTATGCTAACACAAGTTCTATTCGAATATAGTACATATTCTAATACATTATGTATTCGAATACATTATGTATTCGCATACATTATGTATTTGTATACATTATGCATTCGAATACATCATGCATTCGCATACATCATGTAATCGCATGCATTATGTATTCACATACATATGTATCCGCATACCATCCTCTATTCGAATTCAGAAGAAAAGAAAGGTTATACAAGTGATGACCATTCGAACAAACGGGCATTCAAATGCAACCATGTATTCTAACCAAAAGTCCATTCGAATACCAATCTATTCGAATACCAATGAATTCGAATACATTGTATTCGAATGCAATGCCTTGCCATGCCAATTCAAATGCAATGCCTTACAAGGCCATTAGAATAGACCAGACTTAACCATTTCTGGTGAAACTTAAAGGAATAGTATGAGATTAGATAATTGATACGTATGATTGATGTACAGTTAGCCGTGCTCAGTTAAGGAAGGGGATTACAATAAACTCAGAAAGAAACAAGAGACATGTGAGTTTCTTGCCCCATTTCTTTGTTATATTTTCGGGGCTGTGTGCATACTCATTGTGATTGTTAATACACTTACCTTAAGTGGTAAGTGTATGCCATAATGATGAATGTGATAGTTATATGTATGTTATGAATGCATGCTTTACGGTACATGAATGATCTTCGGATATTGCACGTATTGTCAAGGAAGGTAATGTTTAGTAAGTATGAAATGAGTATGTAAAATAAAGTAGGTATGAATATTATATTATAAAGACAAGAAAGGTAAGGCAAGGCATATAGAAGAAAAGGGAACCAGGCCCCAACAATACTCGAAGCAGGAGGGAACCGGGCCCTAATAATCTCGAAGCAAGAGGAAACCGGCCCTAATAATACTCGAGGCAAGAGGGAACCGAACCCAAATAATATTCGAGGCAAGAGGGAACCGGGCCTTAATAATACTCGAGGAAAGTAGGGCGAAATGCTCTTTAAAACGTAAGGTATGAATATGAAAGAAAGAAAGTATGAAGGTAAGTAAGCATATAATGAACAAAGTATGAAAGTATTAAGTATGAACGAAAGTATGTATTTGTGTATATTCATTAAAGAAAGCCAAGCAGGTTAAGTATGTAATTATGAATATATTGTATGTTTCCTGATTAACTAGAACTCACTCAGCATAGCTGAATTTTATTATGCACGCAAGTGAGTAGGATGAGGTAGCTAGCTTGAGGAGGACACATGGCAGAAGAATAAGAAGATGGCATCCGATGACTTATGAAGTATTTATGAATGATGTTTTAATTTGAAAGACAAAAAGATGTTTGATTAAGACAAGTTTGTAATGATGTAAAATGTTATTTGAAAGTTTTAATATTTCGCGAAAGTTTTATTTAACTATGATATTTAGAAATGTGTTTATGAGTAAATCCGACGTCCAAAGTGAGGCACCGATAACGGGGCCTTACAAGTTGGTATCAGAGCATAAGTTCGAGGGAATTAAGCATCCTTCATGCTTAGACTCTAATAGAGAATGGGATTTATGTAAGAAAAGAAAGAAGATGCCAGCTCAAAAAAGCCATGTGTCACTCAAGAAAGCTAAGTAAAGGTAAAGTACATGATTAATTCCATGTGTAATGTAAAAATGTGTAAGGAAGTTAGCTAATTGCGAGAGATAGGAGTATGTGATTATATGAAATGCTTAAGTGTCTAACCGTTTAAGTAGAACTAGCACAAGTGGAATCACGAAGGGGAGTGTATAGGACATGGAGAGTAACGTGATCAGCTAATCACAACTGGCCACTGTTATTACCTATTAGCCTTACTATCCTTGTACTAAATAGTTCATCGAGTGATGATTTTTGTGTTTCCTTATAGAATACAAATGGCTGGAGCGAAGAAAACTACTGGACAAACAGGTCGTACAGGGCGTCGTGGTAGGCCGTGAACTGTCCGACCACCATCTGAAGAACCGATTGTTAAATCAAAAGAAGGAGTAAGTGAAAACCTGTGAGGGCCCAGCCAAAATGAAGGGTATCAGCTTGACCCTGCCGTTCAGGCTACCATTGATAAAGCTGTAGCTACTGCCATAAAAGATTACAACTGAAAAGTCTATTGGAATCCATGCAAGAACTGCTGAGAGGTCAGGAGAGAACAGAAATAAGGATGACGAGAGAGAGAAAGGCGACTCGAGTGAGGTCAGGTCTGTGAAGGTTGATGACAGGAGGAGAGGCTGAGGCGGGTGTAACTACAAGTCATTCAATGGTTGTGACCCGCCAAAGCTAACTGGTCTGAGAGACGCAATCGCTACTCTTCAATGGATAACCGCCATGGATAAGGTTATCCAAATTAGCGAGTGCCGACTTGACCAAAAAGTGGGTTATGCTACTGTAACGATTCCGGCAAATTCAGGTATACCCTAGCCGGAATATACTATTTACGTGTTATTTAATATTGATTATATGAGTTATAGCACGTTTATATGAATATATATGGTTCACAGTATGAATCATACTCAATTATATAGTGAATCATATTGGAATTACAATTAACCAATGAACGATTATTGAAACACGAACGAATCGGGAATTACCATATAGACGAAGTATATAATGTTTAGTGATATTTACGAGGTATTAATGCTTCGGGATAAGTGAATTATAGCACAGAAAAAGGATTTCGATTTATTAGTACGTCGGTACGATAAACGAAACCTTTAACACCAAACCAAGCAAGAGACGATCAATCAAGCGAAAAAGATGCGTAATTATTAATGATATGATGTTTTAATGTCATGGGTTAAGTTTTGAAAGTTTTTAAATCAGTTTTATGAAAATTTTACTTTAACCCGAAAAACGACCATTTTAATTTCGTTTCAAGCCGAATTACGAGTTTAAATGAGAAACGAACTGAACCAGACTATCCACAACATTATCCGGATTGTGTAATCCAAATGTGTGGCTAATATTAAACTTGTGGCCCCCCCCACACCCCCTTTAGGCCGGCCACCCACACCCCCTTTACACATTACATTTCTTTTTTTTTTTCACATCAATTCTCTCAAACTCTCTCAACCTTCAAACATCCATCCATTTTCTTGATCTCCAACCAAAGATTTGAAGGTATAAAACATGTTTTTATGGTTGATTCTTGGTTTTGATTCTATAATATGGAGAAAAGGAGGTTTCATGTGAAAAATGGGTGAAAACCCGAGATGAAACTGATTCTCGTGTGATCAAAGGATGTATACAAGTTATACAAAGGATTTTGATCTAAGTAATTAGTTAAAAGAGTTTAGAATGAAATTTTACGGTTAAAATCTTGTGAAAATGAGTTTTTCATGTGAAAGACGGGTGAAAACCCGAGATGAAACCGACTCTTGCATGATCAAGAGATGTATACATGTTATACAAGGGATCTTGGTCCAAGAAAGGAGTAAAAAGAGTCGAGAACGGATTTTTACGGTCAAAATCGTTGTTTTGATGTTTTAACCGACACTAGGAAAGAAATGGCTTGATTGTGGGTATAACTTGCTTGGTGTGGTGTTGATGTGCTTGTAAGTGTTGTATCTAGCGGCTAGCAAAGGCTAGAAACCGAGATCCTTGCGATCTAAAGCTAGAAAACACAAAATAGTTCGGTTTTCGTGTGTTTATGAAAAATGGACAGATTGTTGTGTGCTTAGAGTTGGGTCACGAAATTTCACAGAGATGATCTACACATGAAAATATGAGATCTGTGAATTTTTGGTAATTTTTGGATAAAAGATGAATATTTGGTGAATTTAATGCTCGGTTTTGGCCAAAAATAGTGAAAAATAGCAAAACATGATGAAAAATTCTGGAAAATTTAAGATAAGCTTTTATAACATATAAAAGTCACCCACAAAATTTGAGCTCAGTTGGAAAAGTCTAAGTAGGCTTTTCGGTGAAACGAGTTCTAGGGCTTTCTAGCTCGGTTTTGGGTGAAAATGGCTTGAAAAATAAGTTTTAAATTCTGGAAAAATTCCAGGAAGTTATGAGGATGATAGAGATCATCCCAGAAAAATTTGGGATTTTTCTAAAGTGTTTTGGTATTTTTGATATATTTAGTGTTTTAATAAGATCTAAAAAAAATAGATAAATAAATGTAAATATAGGAAAATAAATCTGGGAAAATTACAGAAAGTTATGAGGATGATAGAGATCATCCAGAAAAATTTGGGATTTTTCCAAAGTGTTTTGGTATTTTTTATATATTTAGTGTTTTAATAAGATCTAAAAATAGATAAATAAATGTAAATATAGGAAAATAAATCTGGGAAAATTCCAGAAGGTTATGAGGATGATAGAGATCATCCCAGAAAAAGTTGGGATTTTTCTAAAGTGTTTTGGTATTTTTGATATATTTAGTATTTTAATAAGATTTAAAAATAGATAAATAAATGTAAATATAAGAAAATAAATCTGGAAAATTTTTACAAAATTCCTTACTGTCAAATTAAGTTTTGTGCAAAATTTCAAGACCCGAGACTAATCGGGTAATTATTTGTGCTAAAAAGAACATAAAAACAGTTTTTAAAGCTTAAAACGTGTAAACCGGCAAGGTTCGCATAAGCGAGCTGACTGGTACATGAAAACTCTAAAATGGACTATTTCATAAATCTAAGTAAATTAAGTAAAAATAAATCATCCGAAAATAATTCGGATGATTTGGGTAATTTTACCCGATTATACCGTTTCCGGCACCGAAATACCGGAAACGGGCCCCACGGCCAAACGGGGTGTCAAACCGAGCTATAATTTCATCACTTAACTAAATTGACTGTCAAACTCTAAGCAATGTCACAATCTGAGTCCTTAGAAGTGTCACGGGGTTAACATTGTCCCTGAATCGAGTACAGTACTGGGTTAACAATGTTCCCAGATGTACCGATTGATACGTATTTAAGTTATGGGAATTATATAGTAACGACTAGATATTATATTACAGATCCAGGCACGTAGCTGTTCCTTATATTACTCACCGACTCACAAAAATGTGAGTTTTCACGAGCCCCTTTTAATGAATTGTTTTAATTATATTTTCCCGGGGCGGAAAACATGTCTTATTTAAGTATTTAAGTACATACCGATCGTATGGAAATACTTGTACATTTTATATATATGGTCTGATGCACAGAATATACAAAATGTTTATCATGTGTTATTGTTCTGGGGTAACATAGTTCCCAGGGGTTATTATTGTTCTGGGGTAAACATAGTTCCCAGGGGTTATTATTGTTCTGGGGTAACATAGTTCCCAGGGGTTATTATTGTTCTGGGGTAACATAGTTCCCAGGGGTTATTATTGTTCTGGGGTAACATAGTTCCCAGGGGTTATTATTGTTCTGGGGTAACATAGTTCCCAGGGGTTATTATTGTTCTGGGGTAACATAGTTCCCAGGGGTTATTATTGTTCTGGGGTAACGTAGTTCCCAGGGGTTATTTTTGTTCTGGGGTAACATAGTTCCCAGAAAGTTAATGGAAATGTCCTGGGGTAACATAGTTCCCAGCATGATTATATTGTTAATAAATGATTATTAAAATGATTTGTCAGTGTTTATTTAAATTAGTGAAACTCACCAACTATTCGTAGTTGACCCGTTTTCTTTACATGTTTTCTAGGTATGCCCAAGTTGGAATGATTGATATGTGCTTAACTATCTGTGCTACCTGTTGGAAGCTTGCTGCTCTATGTTTTGTAATGAATTTATTAAATTGTCCTTATCGGTAAAATATGTGTGTAACACCTAGACAGTAATGAAACTCGCAAAAATGTAATATGTTATAAATTAATGTAGTGGTATTTTCTTTATAAGCAATGCTGTTGATATCAGATGTGTCTGTTGCATCCCGTGTACGTTTCCGCTGCGGTTACGGGGTGTTACAGAACTTGGTATCAGAGCCATTGGTTATAAAGAATTAGGATGTCTGAAAAAGATACCTAAAATATAACCAGTAGCTCAAGTATTATAGGATCTGAATATCAACTAATAATATATTGTGACGAGATC
>NW_027502856.1:0-15378 GCF_021521415.1 Bidens hawaiensis
GCGCGTCGAACGAGATAAATGATCAGAACCTAAAACCCTGAGATATGATAATATAAGTAAAAGCAAAATTAATGCCACTGGAATCAATCCAAACGTACGTCTAGAACTCCGGTTATGTTATATTTAAGATTTAAGCGAGCTGGTACTGACCAGAATCCGAACCGCGAGTCGGAAGTCTAGTTTTGGACATTAGCCTTAAAATTTTGTTACGAGAATAAAAGTCTTCTGGACCGAACTTTGAATCCAACCAGAAGTATGAGAAAACGTTAAGTCAATCTAGTTGACTATTTTGCCCTGTAACGAGTTTTAAACGATTTGACCAGTCAACACCCTTCAACCACTGAAATTGATTGAAGGTTATTGAATAGGAAAGGTATATGAATGATTTTACAGTTTACAACTTACCAGGAAAGTGAAAGAATCAAGAGATATGATGAGTCAAAGATCCATACGCATGCAAAGTCAAACGAACAAGCATTGTATCTTCAACGAATAAGCAAAAACCGAAGGGTTTGGTGATGGTCAGAGGTAGGTGATGGCTAGGCGGTCCTCTAGGGTTAGGATACAGGTTTGTGGCAGAGAATTATAATGTGTTTATATAGAGATTACAAAAACGAACTATATTTGAAAGATTTACTCGTTTGAGTAACAAAATACGATTTTAATGAGAATATCGATGTAATAAATCAAAGATTTCGTGATTTATCAGTAATTTAAGAATATGGACTTGTATTTTAGGCATAATCCTTTGTTGGACCTTAATTTACCCGATTTATGCCAAAAATAAGCGATTTGGATGCTAAAAACAAATTATGAAACAAAATAAGCTATTTAATGAGAAAGTCTAGTACAATAACTAACAAAATTTGGCTTGGACACCAAGAAAACGAAATTGGACCAGCTATAACATTTCTTGGAGTTTAAGTTTCGTTAATTTAATCGAAAACAGGAAAGAATTGGCAAAACTAGTCCTTGTAGTTCCCGAAAATGCGATTTTTAGTTGTTTTAAGCGATTTTAAAGGTGTCTAAGGTCTATTTGGCATAATTGAAAGTTATGAAATTATAAAATAAGTTAAACTAAGTTAAATACCAATAAATACAAGATTTAAATAGTTCAGAAGATCCAAATTACGTTCCCGAATCGATTTAAACTTAAACGAATACAAAGACAAAAAATCCGAGATGTAACATTAACATAAAGACTTACTGCTTGGGTTTCACTCAATGATACCTTGTTCAATAAAGAGTCGAAGGCAGTGTTTAGCTACGATAGTGAACCTGTTTGTGTTCGGGACGCCATTTCCTCCAGCGGGTCCTCAAACAACGCATCAGAAAAACGCGCTGAAATAGATCTGACATAATCATCCCAAGGGATTTATGCAACCGTAGCATTCCGTGTTTCATGAAGGATCGATGCCATTGGAGTGCATCGCCCTCCAAGTGAACCGCCGCACACCGAAGTTTGGTCTCATCTGGGGTCTCATCCATTGCGAAAAGTGCTTGAAACGATAGATCCACCCCTCCACATCGACGCCTGAGAATTTAGGAAACTTAATCTTACCGATCCGAAAGGGTTTGGTACCTTGTGTCTCTGCATCACCGCCGGAGAAGGAACTGAAGAAACTGCCTGAGGACTGAACGGTTTTATCACGAATCGCTTTCAAGATCTCATCCTATTGCTTGGACGACTGCTCCTGCTGCTTCATGAGGGCTGATAAGGCGGCTTGGATGTCGTTGATGGCCTTGTCGTGGGACTTGAGGGTGTTGTCGATCTCCTGGTTGCGAGTGTTGGTCATGGCGACGAGGAGTTCTGATGAGAGATCGTAACGGCTCTAATACCCTTGATAGGGTTTGATTAGAGAAAAACTAGGAGATGGGAATAAACTGATTGTCTGGATAATCTCCTAGGAATCGAACCACTAGATTAAATCAAAACCAATATGAAAAGTTCACAAAACAACCCACAAGAATAACAAAGAATCCATAATGGTCCCTGGCCCATGCAACAATTAAAAAAAATGCAAAAAGTACTAATAAACGTATCAGTGCTGGTGGTAGAGACCCCAGTTTTCGTCTTCTCCGGCGGGGGTGCATTTTTTAATATTCCTCTCTCGGCATGAGACCACGCCAATTTCCAGCAAATTTAAGCAAGGAATCCATACACAATTGATGATAAACATAATCGAGGCATGTTTATCTAGAACTCCGACGGCTAGATTTTCTCGGTTTCCAGCCGGCATCGACACCTGTATGTGAGCGGACCAACGATGATGGTTGGGATCTGTTGGAGGTTTTGGTGGTGGCAGTGGAGATTTTGGTGTGTTTTGAGATGTAGGTGAGTGAAGATGGTGAATACAAATGGGTTTTTTTGAAATATTGATGGTGCATTAAAATGTCTTTCTTGTCTTTCTTCTTGGCTTTCTTATAATAATACAATTTCTTATTTAAACTAGCTCACATATAATAATCATAAAGTTTAGAAAATAAATTATATAATAGTCCATAAGAATCGGTCCTCCGGAGTCCGGAGGATTAATCCACATAACATTCCACTCCTATAATATATTCATGAATTAAAAGTTAGTTCCAAAATTAGAGTAAATCAAATCAAAATAAATAGTTAACTAAAAAAATAAAAAATAAAAAATATGGTAACCTGAGCCGCATACTAATAAGACAATATGGATTCCTCCCTTCCTTGAAATGAACTAAAATTTTTAGTATAACACAAATAAATTCATATTTATATAAGTATAGGAGCCGAATACAAAGTTGGGTGAATCAGTCAAACTTTGACCTCTTTGATTTTATACATTCCTTTTGTTTTTCAACTCTTAACTCTAAAATCGTTTCTCTCATAGTCTCTCATTCTCTCCAACTCTTACTGTCGAAGCATGAAATGAATCTGACCTGATCCATGACGATGTTTCCACGGATTTTCGAGATGAACGAACCACGTCTTGATCTTCTTCTCCAGTTACTTGAGACCTGCAATGGTTTTTCGGGGGTGTGGAGGTGACTGCTAAGAAATCTCAAAGATCTCTTGTTTACAGACACAAAAAAGTGGTGGTGCCTCTTATTGAGCATCCCCCCTTAATAAGGAGGTGGAGACCTCCTTATATAGAGAGCCTCATGGCCACCATCATGGTACCCTAATGGGCCTAGCCCAGTTAGGGTTACCTCCACAAAACCCCCTCAGCCCAATAACATTGTATTAGTCCATATAATAAAATAAGCCAAACATAATAAATTTAGGGTCGTAAAACCGGGTTTAGTACCATACCCCTACAAGCCCCCCAAGTCCAGCGTTGCTCCTGGGCGCGCAAGCGTCTAGGTGGAGCGCTGGACTTTATGAGGTGTGTTAGGCCATGAGGCGGTTTTTTTTTTCTTTTTCTTTGGCCTTGTCTTTATTGTCTTTGAGTTTTGGGAGGTTTTCTTCATGATGGTGACATGTTGAGGTCTTTATGATAATGATGGTGCCTTGCATGAATAAGATATAGCACGCATCATAACAATAGTGGCGCAAGGCCTGATAAAAGGTAGAGCGCACATCTCGATAATAATGTAACATAACTTGCGCGCGAGGCAACTTACGAATTATAAGAATAATAAAGCCTGCGCGCGAGGCGACTTACGGATCTATGAGAATAATAAAGACTGCGCGCGAGGCGACTTACGGATCTATGAGAATAATAAAGACTGCGCGCGAGGCGACTTATGAGCTATAAGAATAATAAAGCCTGCGCGTGAGGCGACTTATGAGCTATAAGAATAATAAAAGCTTGCGCGCGAGGCGACTTACGAGCTATAATAATAATGGAGCTTGCGCGAGTTGCGGCTTACGAGCTATAATAATAATGGGGCTTGCGCGAGTTGCGGCTTACGAGCTATAATAATAATGGGGCTTGCGCGAGTTGCGGCTTACGAGCTATAATAATAATGGGGCTTGCGCGAGTTGCGGCTTACGAGCTATAATAATAATGGGGCTTGCGCGAGTTGCGGCTTACGAGCTATAATAATAATGAAGCTTGCGCGAGTTGCGGCTTACGAGCTATAATAATAATGAAGCTTGCGCGTGAGGCGACTTACGAGCTATAATAATAATGAAGCTTACGCGAGTTGCGGCTTACGAGCTATAATAATAATGGAGCTTGCGCGAGTTGCAGCTTACGAGCTATAATAATAATGAAACTGGCGCGTGGCCATGTGGGATATTATTAGGCTCCCGCCCTAAGATTCGGATGTCTTCTATTGCGATAACGTGGTGGTGGTATACCACGACAGTCCCCTAATTCATTCTTGCTAAATGAGGTTGTCCTTATCCTGATTTGGGATTAGACTACTCATTTGTCATGTCGCTTGCGCATAGGCTCTGGCTTTGTGCTATGCGCACGCGCAGATGTTGCATGCGCGTGCGCGTAGACTTTATGTCCCGCGCCATGCGCAGATGTTGCGTGCGCGGCGCGAAGCCGTTTGGGTTTATGAGGATTCCCAACCTTTAAGTTTGGCGCTTGGCCTGATGGGTTTATGAGGATTCCCAACCTTTAAGTATGGCGTGTAGCCATATGGGATATTATGAGGATTCCCAACCTTTAAGTATGGCGTGTAGCCATGTGGGATATTATGAGGATTCCCAACCTTTAAGTATGGCGTGTAGCCATATGGGATATTATGAGGATTCCCAACCTTTAAGTATGGCGTGTAGCCATATGGGATATCATGAGGATTCCCAACCTTTAAGTATGGCGTGTAGCCATGTGGGATATCATGAGGATTCCCAACCTTTAAGTATGGCGTGTAGCCATGTGGGATATCATGAGGATTCCCGACCTTTAAGTATGGCGTGTAGCCATGTGGGATATTATGAGGATTCCCGACCTTTAAGTATGGCGCGTAGCCATATGGGATATTATGAGGATTCCCGACCTTTAAGTATGGCGCGTAGCCATATGGGATATTATGAGGATTCCCGACCTTTAAGTATGGCGCGTAGCCATATGGGATATTATGAGGATTCCCGACCTTTAAGTTTGGCGCTTGGCCTGATGCGCGCATGCACTGCGACGGAGTGGTGACTCGCGAGCGCGCGTGCGTGGCGGAGGTCTCTTGCGCAAAACCCACATGGTGGAGGTCTTTTGCGTGAAACCCACATGGTGGTTCCCGCGGCGGCACATGCATGGCTGCGGAGTGAGAATCCGCGGGCGCGCGTACATGGCGGCGGAAGTCTGGTAATTTTTGGATTTGCAATCTAAGAGTTAGATCTGCAATTTTAAACCTAAAATCCAGGTCTTTAATCTAGATCTAAATCTGTAAATCAGATCTAGATAGATCTGAAGCTCGGAGCGGATTTAAAACCATCACAGATCCGGAGACTTGATCATTCGAATCAGGCAGTTTCTTTTTGCACAGATCTGGAAGCCTCTTTTAGATCTATGGATCTTTTTGAGCTTTAATAGAACAAGCCTTGAAGCCTTTTTCTGTAAACTTCCAGATCTGGGTTTTTCCTGGGAGAGATCTGACAGCCGAGACGAAGATCGAAGGGTAGCTCGTTGCCGTCCCACGGATGGCGCCAATGTCGAAGCATGAAATGAATCTGACCTGATCCATGACGATGTTTCCACGGATTTTCGAGATGAACGAACCACGTCTTGATCTTCTTCTCCAGTTACTTGAGACCTGCAATGGTTTTTCGGGGGTGTGGAGGTGACTGCTAAGAAATCTCAAAGATCTCTTGTTTACAGACACAAAAAAGTGGTGGTGGCTCTTATTGAGTATCCCCCCTTAGACCTCCTTATATAGAGAGCCTCATGGCCACCATCATGGTACCCTAATGGGCCTAGCCCAGTTAGGGTTACCTCCACAAAACCCCCTCAGCCCAATAACATTGTATTAGTCCATATAATAAAATAAGCCAAACATAATAAATTTAGGGTCGTAAAACCGGGTTTAGTACCATACCCCTACACTTACGACAAAATTGAGCTACCTCAAAATGAAACTTGAAAGTTGCAATTGACGGTTTTAAGTTATGGTTTGTTATGTTAGCTAGCAATACGTCTAAAGGTGGATCTTTTAAGAATATCAACCACACATCCGTTTTAAGACCAATTATTTGAAGATAATTAGGATGACAATTGGATGAGCATTGGTGATCTCAATACAATACATGATTGTTTCTTATCTTGTCTTATTTCTATTGCTACAAAATTATTCAATATCTGTTAGGTTTTTGATATAACAATTTGTTTGTAAAATGCTATTTGAGAGTATTCCTATTTGCGTCCATGTGGTTTCCAGATGGCCACGTTTGAGCCCCTAAAAGTCAAAATTACATGAATGACTCCATGTGGTTTCTACGTGCGTCGGTTTATGTCCCTCCATCATCACCCCCGTGGTTTATGTCCTTTTATCGCATTCTAGTTGCATTCGTGTAGTTTTTGAAACCTTCGGTTTTCATCCCCACGGTCTTCATCACCTCCACCACCATCATCCCCCTGTTGGTTCGAATTAACCTGTCTACAATTGATTTATGTTAAAATTCCACCTTTGCAAGTCTATTCTTCCCTACAGATCATTTTAATTTCTTATCTCGGTTTCTTTTTTTATGCAATCAGGTTGTATTTATTTCTAGTGGGTTCTTATAGTCTTCACCACAGTTATGATTCACTGTGAAGATAAGAGATTCATGGAAAGCAGCAATCGATCTAAAAAAAAGAACCCCTGTGCCATCAACAACCCACCACCACACCACTACCTTGGGCTAGCAATCTAGATACGATACATAAATGCACGACATGAACCTATACGACTTTAACAGGTATAGGGTATGACCTTAACAGGTTTCGTGTCTAAACAGGTAAAATGCTCGTTTACATGCTAAGTACCCATTTATACCTTATTAGATTTTTTATAAATAATAATATATAATGATATAATATGTTATATACCCTAAATAGTTAACCCTAATTTTTATACCAAACAATTGAACACAACGTACATCATTCCAATCCAACATCAAGCAAACGGCGCACAAACCCTTCTCTGATTCTCCTCTCCGGATCTCCAGTAGTCTAGTGGTGTCCCTCTACATCTCTGGTAGTCATAGCCCTTCGATTCTCCGGTCTACCTCCCCAGATCTCCAATTCTCTGATAGTTCGGCCTCCTTGAAATTGTAGTGGGGCCACCGGTATTAACTGTGACAACTGCCCAAATCCGACCCGACCCAGGTACCCGTTTTCGAATCCGATTCTTTTTATGATTTAAAATTTGATTATTAATCTTTGTAAATTTAACATTAAATAAATTTATTATATATATATATATATATATATATATATTTATATTACTAATAATAATGATAATAATAATAATTCCTTTCCGCCCCTTTCTCTCTCTTGTCGCCGTCCCGCCCTTTTCTCTCTCTTGTCGCCGTCCCGCCCTTTTGTCTCTCTTGTCGCCGTCCCGCCTCTTTTTCTCTCTTGTCGCCATCCCGCCCCTCTGCTTAACCCTTGAGCCTTGAACCCCCCTTTTCTCTTAACTCTTTGCTTGTCCTTTGGTTCTTCCCGCCTAAGGATGTCTGCGCAGCTCCACGCGCCAGACTCCTTACAAGGAAGCCTGCGCGAAGACCATCTGTTCCTGCGATACGCGAGGCGAACTGTTCCCGCGACGCGCTAAGGATGGTAGTTCTTCCCGCGGCGCGCTAAGGATGGTAGTTCTTCCCGCGGCGCGCTAAGGATGGTAGTTCTTCCCGCGGCGCGCTAAGGATGATAGTTCTTCCCGCGGCGCGCTAAGGATTATAGTTCTTCCCGCGGCGCGCTAAGGATTGTTCTCTGTCTGCCTTCGCCATCGCGCGCAGCGCTCGAGTCTTCTCGCGCTAGACCTTAAGTCTTTTCTTCAGTTTAGGTCAGCCTGTATGCTTTTGTAATATCTTATCTTTTGTATGAGCACTTTAGGTCAGTTCTGACATCTGTCCGAAGAGCCACTTTCGGCGCAGCATGCGCACCAATCCTATTGGTTGACAGAAAAAGTGACTGACATAATCTTTTGAAATCTTCTTTTGCATGTCTTGAACAGTGTTTTATCTGACACCTCCCATGCTTTGATCTGTAACCTGCCAGCTTTTCCCCATCCCCTGCAGCTGCCGGCATATCTTTTGATATCTTTTGCTTTTGTTTTCTTGTGCTCTTTAATATCTTTTGCTTGATTTGATAAGATCTTTTCCCCTTTTCAAGGGATTGTGTTCCCTTGGGTTTTCCTATAAATTAAGCTAATTTCTTAACACTACACACACTACACTTAAACACTCCCCAAATCTCTCTTCTTTTGCTCTCTGCCGTAGTTCCTCTGCAACTCCACTCCTCCCTTTGCCTCCGTCTTCTCTTCTGTTCTGCCCGGAATCTCGGTAAATATATAATATATATAATTTTTGTTTAAGTAACTTACCTATATTCAAGACATAAAAACCAATCGTTAAACCAATAACCTCTTATTTATAGGTTAACTTGTGCTTGTTTAAAAGTTGGTTCTTGCATTATTTTTCAACATACCTTTTTTAGGTGAGTAATCTCGTACTTAATCCCCTTTTATTTTTAACGTTTTGGGATGTTCATGTGTTCGTACAACTTGAGTCTTAAACTTGTTTATGAAATTTATGTGCGCAAAACCCCATGTGTTATGGAAGTTTACTTGGCTGTTTATTTGTATGTGTGAATCATTAACCGCTTTGTTCGGCCTATTCCGAAGTTTTCATGGATCCATTAGATGAACACGGGAGACCTATCGTTTACGGTTTTCTTGTTTTGTTTACACATGCACGTATGATTAATTGTTTTTGTGCTCGATTGGGAGCACGGATTGAACTATGAGCTATGATCTATTTAGGCTTGATCACAATCTGATTACACCCTATGTTAAACCCCAGTTAAGCACATGTTGCGCGCAGTGTTTATTATTATCTATTTATATCTATTAAACTTGATTTCTCACCGACACGCAAGTGTTGACGTTTTATTTTAACACATGTTCAGGTTTGCTGTAGCTGCTTTTGGGAATCTCAAGGACACGTAGGATGTTTTCTTTTTGTTTGGACCTAGATTAAAATGTAACAAGACGAATTATGTTGTTTGAATATTTTAAGTTATGATATGATTTATGTTACTTTACGATTCGTGTTCTGCGCGTGCGCAATGAAAATGTATTTATTAAATATTGACACCCAAATAGTGTCACGAGTAATGAAACAATACGTGGCGCCCCGATGTATAATCCGCCATCGGTCGGGGTGTTAAAGATTGGTATCAGAGCTCCGTGACTTTAGGATAGGTGGTTAGACGTAACGACCTAGAATACCTAAGAGTCCCTTCTCGCGCATGAGAAATATCTCATGTTTGCGCGCTAATTGTTATTTACTCGATATCTATAAAATATGCTTGCGCATACACAGCGCATGATTTCGTGTTTTACCCGCGATCTTTCTATTTTTATTGTTAAAATTTCAATTTATTTCTTTACTTACATATTCGTTTGTTGTTGGGATTTAGCATTGAAAATCCGAAAAGTCATGGTGATACATGAATAGTTGATTTTCAATCCCCATTAACTTTATGTTTTAAAATTGAAGATTTGAAAAGTCATGGTGATACATGAATTGTCAATCTCCAATACTTATTTACTCGTATATTTTAAAATTGAAGATTTGAAAAGTCATGGTGATACATGAATTGTCAATCTCCAATACTCATTTACTCGTATATTTTAAATTGAAGATTTGAAAAGTCATGGTGATACATGAATTGTCGATTTTCAATTCGAATTCATTACCTGTATTAAGTTTGCATTTAAATTCATATTTTACTTCAAAATTTGATAGCATTTAACTCCGCGAAACAAGCTTTACGACGATATACTTTGCGCTAAAACGATTTCGCATACCAAGATATTAACAAAAATTAAAACTTTTATAGAATGCCTCCGCTATCTCGCCGTCATCAGAGGAGAGAAGTCTCGCGCAGACGTAGGCAGCAACGTTCCCAGGAAATGGCCGCCGCAATAGCCCAAGCCTTAACCCAAAATAATCCCAACCCCTCCGGATACAATATTAAATCCTTTAATGCGGGTAACCCTCCGAAATTCTCAGGGCTTGAAGGAGCCACCGTAATGCTCCAATGGCTCGAGAAAATTGAGAACACCTTCCTCCATACCCAATGCCCTCCAGACCGACGAACCTTATACGCCTCAAGTGTCCTAGAATCAAGGGCGCTTACATGGTGGAACGGAGTAGCTCACGCGCGTGGCGCAGAGGCTGCTTCTAGCATACTATGGGAGGAATTCAAGGAACTTTTGACTAGAGAATTCTGCCCTCCCAACTAAATAAAGCGCCTTGAGGAGGAATTTTGGAACTTGAAACAGTACAGTGGCGAAGCGCGCGAGTACGCTACGCGCTTTCACGAACTTAGTTTGCTTGTCCCGCACCTAGTTACCCCTTCCCACCGAGCCATCGAGAAGTTTCTTGGGGGTCTCCCCATGGAAATTCAAGATTCTGTATGGGCCAGGAACCCAGTAACCCTCTCTGACGCCATCGAGTTGGCCGCTGTGCTCAGCGACAACCATGTCAGGGCAGGAACCCTGTTCCTGCGGGGAGCCGAAAAGACCAAACCCACCAAGACTGTCCCAGAACCAACAGAAACCAAGCCAGAACCCTCAAACCGTAACAACCTCAAGCGTAGGCGCAGACCCAATCATCAAACCTACGCGCTTACCAACCCGCTCGTTGTCCAGCAACCCGCCTACCAACCTCCAGTATACGCTCCTAACCCACTGTCAACCTACCCAACGCCCCCTGTAGTCCATAACTATGCCTTAACCAATCCCGCACTCCCTGCCCCGTCAACTAAGAAACCTTACACAGGAAACCAACCCTTTTGCCCAACTTGTAGACTTCACCATCCAACTCAAGTCCCGTGCCGACAATGTAACCGATGTGGCCGCACTGGTCACACTGCTGAGAACTGTAGAGTGCTTCCCGCCAACCCAATCGCGCAAACACCACCAACTTACCCGCTAAACCCACAACCAACATACCCTAATCCACGACCCAGGTCGTGCTATAACTGCGGTGACCCCAGTCATTTCCGGAACGCGTGCCCGAGACTGCAAGTACAAATTACGCAAGCTAATCCGGTTAACCAAATCTCAAACCAAGTGACGCGGGGCCGAGCTTTTAATATAACCGCGCACCAAGCGCAAGCGAATAATGACGTGGTTAATGGTACATTTTTACTTAACGGACAATATGCATCTATACTTTTTGATACTGGCGCCGATAGAAGTTTTATTTCTCGCGCATTTGAGCAAAAACTTGCGCGACCGCGAGTAAACTTAAACGAAAACTTTTCAGTTGAATTGGCTAATGGTGAAACTATTTTAATAAACTCCGTGATCAAAGATTGCACGCTTAACCTTAATGAACATGATTTTCTAATCGACCTCATTCCCATGCCTCTTGGAAGTTTTGATGTGATTATTGGAATGGACTGGCTCTCGCAAAATCGCGCCGAAGTAATCTGCGCCAAGAAGTTGATTCGCATTCCTCGGGAAAATGGTGAAAATCTTCATATCTATGGCGAGAAACCATCTAACGGTCTTAAACTTATGTCATGCACTGAAGCCCGAAGACTTTTACGAAAGAAATGTGTCGCATTCTTAGCTAATGTGGTCAAACCCGATGAAGGAAAGAAGAAACTTTCTGAAATCCCCATTGTGCGTGACTTCCCTGAAGTCTTTCCCGATGATCTTTTTGGTTTACCTCCCGCTCGGGAAGTCGAGTTTCGTGTTGATCTTGTCCCTGGTGCATCCCCCGTAGCCAAATCTCCTTATCGACTTGCACCCGCTGAAATGCAAGAATTAGCAAGTCAACTTCAAGAGTTGACCGATAAAGGATTCATTCGCCCTAGCTCTTCGCCATGGGGTGCTCCGGTGTTGTTCGTTAAAAAGAAAGACGGTTCGTTTCGCATGTGTATCGATTACCGCGAGCTGAACAAGCTCACCATTAAGAACCGGTATCCCTTACCGCGTATTGACGACCTCTTTGACCAAATCCAAGGTGCCTCTTGTTTCTCCAAAATCGATCTCCGTTCTGGCTATCACCAGTTGCGTATCCGTGATGAAGATATTCCCAAGACTGCTTTTCGAACCCGCTACGGTCATTTTGAATTCCTGGTCATGCCCTTCGGTTTAACCAACGCACCCGCCGTCTTCATGGATCTAATGAACCGGGTGTGTAGGCCTTTCTTGGACCGATTCGTGATCGTGTTTATCGATGACGTTCTGGTGTATTCCAAAACCAAGGCCGAGCATGAACAACATCTTCTGTTAGTGTTGCAAAAGCTTCGAACCGAACAACTCTATGCCAAACTCTCCAAGTGTGAGTTTTGGTCGGATGAAGTACAGTTTCTTGGTCATGTTGTAAACAAGATGGGTATTCATGTCGATCCATCCAAAATTGAAGCAATCAAGAACTGGATTGCACCGTCCACTCCTACCGAAATCCGTTCCTTTTTGGGCTTAGTTGGTTACTACCGGCGATTTATTTCGAACTTCTCAAAAATCGCCTTGCCTTTAACAGCATTAACGTGCAAAGGCAAACCTTATATTTGGGGCTCTAAGCAAGAAGAAGCCTTTCAAACGCTCAAGCAATTGTTGTGCGAAGCTCCTGTTCTAGCGTTACCTGAGGGTACTGACGACTTTGTCGTTTATTGCGATGCCTCCAACCAAGGTCTCGGTTGTGTACTTATGCAACGAGGCAAGGTTATCGCTTACGCGTCGAGGCAACTCAAAATTCATGAAAAGAATTATACGACTCACGACCTCGAACTTGGTGCAGTTGTATTTGCCTTAAAAATCTGGAGACACTACCTCTATGGTACTAAGTGCATCATTTACACAGACCATAAAAGCCTTCAGCACATTTTTGATCAAAAGGAACTTAACATGAGACAACGCCGATGGAACGAACTCATCAGCGATTACGATTGTGAGATCCGATATCACCCTGGAAAGGCTAATGTGGTAGCCGATGCGCTCAGCCGAAAACCCAGCCAACTTAACTGTATTTTGCCGCACACGCAGCTTCACTTCGCGCCGATCCAAAGCGATCTTGAATCGCGCATTCGCAACGCGCAGCGCGCATCGATCAGCGAAGGAAACCTACGCGCCGAGTTAGCGTGTGGTGCAGAAGCTCATCTAGTCCCTAACCTGAATGGAATTCTCTGTTATCTCAATCGCATCTGGATTCCCAATTATGAGAATCTTCGCTCTGTCATACTGAGTGAAGCGCACAAAACTCGGTATTCCATTCATCCTGGCGCTGACAAAATGTACAAAGATTTGCGCCTTTCTTATTGGTGGCCTGGTATGAAAAAGGATATTGCTGTGTTCGTAGCTAAATGCCTAACTTGTTCTAAGGTAAAAGCTGAACATCAACGCCCATCTGGTTTGCTCGAACAACCTGAAATTCTTACGTGGAAATGGGAAAGTATAGCAATGGACTTTATCACCAAGTTACCCTTGACCGCAAGCAAACATGATAGCATTTGGGTAATAGTGGAACGATTGACCAAGTCTGCCCACTTTCTGCCCATTCGTGAAACCTACCGTGTTGAACAACTTGCGCATCTATATGTCAAGGAAATTGTCTGCCGTCATGGTACTCCCTTGAGCATCATATCCGATCGCGATGGCCGTTTTATATCTCGCTTTTGGAAATCTCTCCAATCTGCGTTAGGAACTCGTTTGGACATGAGTACTGCATATCATCCTCAGACTGACGGACAGTCTGAGCGAACCATCCAAACCCTTGAGGATATGCTTCGATCTTTTGTTCTTGATTTTGGAGGTAATTGGGATTCACACCTACCTCTGATCGAGTTCTTTTATAATAACAGCTATCATTCCAGCATCGGTATGGCCCCATTTGAAGCACTTTACGGTCGAAAGTGCCGTTCACACGATTTGTTGGAACGAAGTGGGTGAAGTTCAAATCACAGGACCCGAACTAGTTCAAGAGACAACCGATAAAATCGCCAAGATCCGTGATCATCTGCTGACTGCCAGAAGCCGACAGAAGAGTTACGCAGATCGCAGGCGGAAGCCTCTCGAATTTCTAGTTGGTGATCTTGTTCTCCTCAAAGTGTCGCCCTGGATGGGTGTTGTCCGCTTTGGGAAGAAAGGTAAACTTGCACCTCGTTATGTTGGTCCGTTCAAGATTCTCGCGAGAGTGGGAAAAGTTGCTTACAAACTGGACCTGCCGCCCCGCGCTCAGCAATGTGCATCCAACGTTCCATGTATCCAATCTCAAGAAATGTTTAGCTGACGAGAACCTCCACATACCACTTGATGAAGTTCAAGTTGATGAGTCTATGCATTTCGTTGAGAAGCCTGTTGAGATTATGGATCGCGAGGTGAAGAAAACCAAGCGCAGTCGCATCCCTATTGTTAAAGTTCGTTGGCAGTCCAAGCGCGGAGCCGAGTTCACTTGGGAAAGGGAAGATCAAATGAAGATCAAGTACCCGCACCTTTTCTCTGCGCAACCTACTTCGAGATAAATTTCGGGACGAAATTTCTTAAAGTAGGGGAGACTGTGACAACTGCCCAAATCCGACCCGAACCAGGTACCCGTTTTCGAATCCGATTCTTTTTATGATTTAAAATTTGATTATTAATCTTTGTAAATTTAACATTAAATAAATTTATTATATATATATATTTATATTACTAATAATAATGATAATAATAATAATTCCTTTCCGCCCCTTTCTCTCTCTTGTCGCCGTCCCCGCCCTTTTCTCTCTCTTGTCGCCGTCCCGCCCTTTTGTCTCTCTTGTCGCCGTCCCGCCTCTTTTTCTCTCTTGTCGCCATCCCGCCCCTCTGCTTAACCCTTGAGCCTTGAACCCCCCTTTTCTCTTAACTCTTTGCTTGTCCTTTGGTTCTTCCCGCCTAAGGATGTCTGCGCAGCTCCACGCGCCAGACTCCTTACAAGGAAGCCTGCGCGAAGACCATCTGTTCCTGCGATACGCGAGGCGAACTGTTCCCCGCGACGCGCTAAGAATGGTAGTTCTTCCCGCGGCGCGCTAAGAATGGTAGTACTTCCCGCGGCGCGCTAAGGATGGTAGTTCTTCCCGCGGCGCGCTAAGAATGATAGTTCTTCCCGCGGCGCGCTAAGGATTATAGTTCTTCCCGCGACGCGCTAAGGATTATAGTTCTTCCCCGCGGCGCGCTAAGGATTGTTCTCTGTCTGCCTTCGCCCTCGCGCGCGCGCTCGAGTCTTCTCGCGCTAGACCTTAAGTCTTTTCTTCAGTTTAGGTCAGTCTGTATGCTTTTGTA
>NW_027502857.1:0-52907 GCF_021521415.1 Bidens hawaiensis
AGCTTGAGTCTGGATCAGATTGATTCTTGATTGTTCAGCCACCACCATTTCAAGAGCCGCTATCCTTTCAGAATCAGATAAAGGTAGCGTCAAAATCAAACCGCATATGAGAAACGTCTTGAGCATAAGGTGGAGGTATTCCCAAAGTAGCTGGAATATCTGAAGCAGGCTGAAAAGTAACCGCGGGTGGTATTGTGACAGTTAACCCTGCAGTAGCAACTAATGTCGACTCAACAAATCTTGCAACAACCCTCCGATGGGAGTAAGGGTAGGAGGTGGCAAGGAAACTATCTCTGGAGTCGAAAACTGAAATGTGGTAGGTGGAATGCCAAATGATGATGATGTAGTTATCACGGGAGCACTTGAGATGATCGGTCCAGTCACAGTCATCGACGCAGGAACCATAGTCATACCAGATAGAGCAGGTGGGGAGAAACGCACCACCCTTGAGCTTTCACCAGCTCCCGAACCTTCACCAGTTCTGACCCTTTTCGATTGACGTATCAGTTGGTCTAACTCCTCCTCAAAGTCAGATTCACTGTCAGCCGAGTCTTTCTTTCTTTTTCCATGTATTCTCTCTTGGCTGACCAGAATCTGTCGTGCTTCAGCAATATCATCAGCGGAGGCGTCAGAGTCGATTCTCTCAGAATCAGCTACAGACGTAGCTACCATCGACACATTTACACCAGAAACCTCTGCTACTGGGACTTGAATCTCTGCAGCAGGGTCAACTCTCTCCATATCAAAGTACCCTTGGCCACCAAAAGCAGCTTCAAGGTCTACCTGTTCCTCCGGTGCCACAACAGGATCAGCAGGCAATGCTTGTTGTACCACAGGTGGTGGTTGATGAACAACATCCTGTTGCGGTGCCGGGTCCCGAAATTCATCTCCACTAGGAGCAACATAAGCAGGGTTTATAAAGTAACCAAATAATGGAGTATGTCATGGACGAAGCTCTGGTTTACTGCGAGCACTCGACGACCTGCATTGCGCAAAGATCCTCTTGCTTACACTCTCAACATAACGAATGGGACGGCGTTGAGGTAGCGTAGGAGCTACATGATTCAAGATCATCTGTAAGAATCTTGGGTACATTAAAAATCTTTCACAAGCGACGCGCGTCTCTGACGATCGATTTCATAAAACACCATCTGACTGAAGCTGTAAGGCTTGTTGTAAGTCAGTGCTGTCATTGCTGATTGCATCGTTGCACCCATACCGTCAGTACCCAAGCTTTACGACCCGACATGCACACAATCATCACGTGCATCAGAAAACGCCATTGATCCAATAAAAATCGCTTCCCTCGCCTCTGAGTGTCACCCAATGGACCCGAATAGCCCATTCGTAAAAATGCACCATCTCTGAATGGAGCCAGAAATTCGGTTGGATCATTTGTAGATTCAGCCCCCAAACTGCAAGGCGGCCACCACCTGATTGTTCACTGTGGCGCACATAACAGGGGGCTCAAGTCTACAGTCAAACTCTAACCGTTCGCCAGAATCTTCAATATTCGGTAGAGAAATGGGGAGAGTTGTAGTAATCGCGTGGAAGATACGTGAGCAAACAATGAAGGAGATGATCTCGCGATAATCATCGACACCACTAGCATCCGGATCCAATGTGATATACATGTTGTGACCCAGAAAAAATTGTCGGTTGTTGTCACCACCTTCGTCACCACCAGCACCACCAGCTCCTGCTACAGCAGCCATATCTGCACAACAAACGGTCTTAGTTAGAACATCGACAAAGCAGATCATAACTTCGCCTGTTACCATGAGCGAAGTTATGATAACTTCTAATGTGTAAGCGAAGTTAAACATACGGCGAAGTTGAGTACAACTTCGCCTTAACCCTAACTTCGCCTGATAACAAAGTAAAGCTTTTAAGTCAACAAGATGAGCAGTAGGCGAAGTTAAGTATAAGGCGAAGTTGAGGATAACTTCGCTTACTCCTAACTTCGCCCCTGAACAACTTAGTATAATTAATTAATTAAAAGGCAGGCGAAGTTATGCCTTGAGTGAAGTTGAGAACAACTTCGCCTGAATATGAAACGACATATTAACACAGGTAAGATCAAGGTTTGATCGGAGAATTGGTGATTGATAATATACAAGGATGTTACTATGAAGGTCTAGACAATCAAATTAGTTATGAACATTTTAGAAAGAGATTGGTTAGCGGGTGTTTAAGGGTTGCATGAACGAGGTCACAAATCGGACCAAAACGGCATCTGATTAACATCATTGACAAGAATTATAAGTAATACCGACCCTACACACCTTTAACTCGGATTGAAAACAAAGTAATAACAAGGTTTGGTTCGATACGAGGATTAAGTTCGCCGAGGTTTATAGGAGTTTAAGTTCGCTGTGGTTTTGAAAAAGTAATGGGTTTGACTAGATTGAGCCTTATATATGTTTGAATATGCACAGGCGAAGTTAAGGTTAACTTCGCTTACCCATAACTTCGCCCCTGCACAACTTCGCTTAGTATTAAACTTACAAAACAGGCCCTTATACATTTGATCAAAGTTCAACATTCTTTTAAAATTCTTCGTTAAACATTTAAACTTTACGATCAAAGAACCAAGTAACCAAGTTTTAAACTATAAAATAAAATACGCAACTTTAAATTTTAGTAAATAAATAAACGGGATCAAATTTCAGTCTTGACGGGGACCAGCATGTTTTAGAAAAGATCTGAACAGGAATCATACTAATTAAAAGGCTGTCACATAGATCCATGTTCAGCGGTATTATGACATAAAGAAACAGGTTGTAAGCAGGTACACAACTTAGTATGGTTTTCATCGCTTCTATGATACGATTTAGGTTCAATTAAGCTCAAAATTTTAGATGGACATCACATTAGAGATTGTGATGCCTCCTATCTATTCTCAAAGCGTATTTGGTTTTCCCCAAGTCACCCCGAGTTGACCTCGACCCGTAGTGTCTGATTAAATAGTAAGTACATATCGATCTTTAGAGTCTTCTTACCGTTCTCTTTCTTGCCTCTTGATTGATGTTTGAAATAACATAAGCTCCAGAAGGCTTAACAACACTTTTTTTTAATAAAGATATTCCTACAGCTTCAAATAGTAGACGACTGCAAGTCCCGAATCTGGATCACTGCAGGTACTTGACGCACAATCTTCTCGGGAATCAGAACACTCACGGGCTCGTGTATGACTGGATAATCACTTTTCTGCCTATCATTCGGAAAGATGTATATGGATACATGCACAGCTCTGAATGAGTCTCCACTTTAAATCGAGGAGATTTAGTTAGTATCACTTCTACTTTTACGCACCATTAAAAGCTACCATAACATACAATGGCTGTTCTAGAGTCTTTTAGGCCTAATAACTTCACTAGTTCAGCACACATAAATAGTATTTCTATCACTTTCCAAGGTTGGATCAATTTTCTTTTAAACATTGCATTGAAACTTCTTACGAAGTTATAGACTTGAAAAATTATATCATCTCCCTAAAAAAATTTTAAATTCTATCGCCCCGATCAAGTCAAAGTCTTCAGGTAAACGGCTATCCTGAAGATCCAATGGATCAGCTGGACCGACCACATACGAGTATGTGTCCTTCTAACTAAGTATGAACGACTATTTTTCAGCGAAAGAATAAAAACACATCTTAAACCGCCCCGGTCACGTTCAGTCATCTGGTTATTGGCTATCCTCATAATCTACTAGTAGAAGTAAGGACCAAACGTATCCGAAGATATGTCCTTCAAACTGAAGCAACCGACATAATTCTAAGCGATAAAGAATTTTTTATTTTTTTTTAATAAACGAAAAACCAGGTTACTCGGGATTGATCATCCCATTAAGTTCAACAAGATTTTGAAAACGTGATCGGTCAAACGCTTTAGTAAAAAGATCGGCGAAATTATTCAACGAATCAACCTTTTCTAGCACTATTAATTTCTTCTCAGCACAATCCCGTATAAAATGATGATGAATGTCAATGTGTTTAGTTTTGCTGTGTTTGACGGGATTGTTAGTTACTGAGATTGCTGCAGTGTTATCAATGCAAATAGGAGTTTGAGTGAAATTCAGACCGTAATCGCGCAATTGCTGTTGTATCCAAAGAACCTAGGAGCAGCAGTTTGATGCTGCCATGTACTCTGCTTCACAGGTGGAAATGGCTACTGAGGTCTGCTTCTTGCACTGCCTTGACACCAATCTTCCTCTCAGAAACTGACATCCACCGGTTGTCGACTTCCTGTTCTGATTGCAACCTCCATAGTCAGAATCCGTGAAAGCTACCAAATCTAGTTCTCCCCCTTTCGTGTACCACAATCCCAGCTTAGGCTTGCCTTTGAGATACCTCAATATTCTCTTCACTCCCTTCATGTGAGATTCCTTTGGGCTTGCCTGAAAACGAGCACCGAGACAAACTGCAAACATAATATCAGGTCTCGATGCAGTTAAATACATTAAAGAACCTATGATTGCTCGATATTGGGTGGGGTCCACGTCTTCATCACTATCTGAATCAGCACCCAGTTTGTGGTTGACGCAAACTGGAGTATCAAATGGGGTGATATCTTCCATCTTGAAGCGTTTGAGCACATCATGGATATATTTTGTTTGATGAATAAACATCCCATCTTTCTTCTGATCTACCTGCAAACCCAAAAAGAAATTTAATTCGCCCATTTCGCTCATTTCAAACCTCTTTTTCATGACTTCTTCAAATTCCTGACACATGGCGACTTTTGATGCAGCAAAAATGATGTCGTCCACATAGACTTGCACTAGTAGAAAATCTCCCCCTTTTCTCTTGACAAACAGTGTGCTGTCGATCTTTCCTCTTTCGAACCCATTCTCAAGTAAGTAATCAGACAAGGTTGCGTACCAGGCACGAGGGGCCTGATGTAGCCCATACAACGCTTTACTCAGTTTGTACACATGATCAGGAAAATCAGGGTCAGGGAAACCCGGAGGTTGTTCAACGTACACCACCTCATCGACTTTACCATTAAGAAAGACACTTTTCACATCTAACTGGAACACCTTCATCTCATTGTGTGCAGCAAATGCCAAAAATAGTCTAATTGCCTCCAATCTTGCCACAGGAGCAAACACTTCATTGTAGTCGATTCCTTCTTGCTGATTAAACCCTTTTACTACCAGCCTCGCCTTATTCCTTATAATTATCCCTTTCTCATCTCTCTTACATTTAAAAACCCACTTTGTGCCAATAGCATGTACATTCTTCGGTTTTGCAACTAATTTCCATACTTCCATCTATTCGAACTGTGCTAACTCTTCTTGCATGGCTTCGACCCACGAGCTATCCTTTAGAGCCATTTGATAGTTCTTCGGTTCAATCTGGCTGATGAAGCAGGTGTACCAGCATTCATTTAGGATACCCGTTTCTTTAATGCTAGCGTAAACACAGGTGTGCTCATTCAAACTTCTTCTTGTTTGAACACCGTCAGACAAAGCACCTATCACGTTCTCCAACGGGTGATTTTTGTGAATTCCAGTAGTCGGAACCGGACCGACCTCCAGATTGTTTTCTAAGTTCGAAGAGAGTTCATCTATGGGTGATTGATGTTGAGAGTGAAATGGATTGTAGAATTCTTCTTCAGTCGGGGCCGCTGAAGTATCAACAGCACTTGACGAAGAAGGTTGACTTTCATCGTATCGCGGACGTTGCACAACATTTTCCTCCTCGTCATATAGAATCTGTGAAGCAATTTTCACATCAACTTCTGCAAAATCCAAGTAAGGCATATTAAAAGATTTGAAAAGTTTTATCATAGTCGAAAGCTTCAGCGGGTCCCGTGCTAGGCTTTGGTGATTTGTAACTTGTAATGTCCGTGTTACATACCACCTCAACCTTGTTGTTCGATAAATTAAAGACTCTTCTGTTGGGTGTACCAACAACATCTCCGACTAAAATACCTTCGTCGGCTTTCTCACCAAATTTTGAGTTTGTCTTTAATATCGTACATGGGGACCCGAAAGGTTCGAGACCATTCAAGTTTGGCTTTCTACCATGCATAAGTTCATAACAAGTTTTATTCAATCTTTTAACAGTTAAAACACAATTAAGGATATAACAGGCTGTGGCAACAGCTTCAGCCCAGAACACCACGGGAAGTTTAGCATCAGCCAGCATAGTTCTGGCTCCTTCAATTAGCGTTCTATTCTTCCTCTCAGCCACCCCATTTTGTTGCGGAGTATACGAGGCGCTGTACTGATGGTCTATCCCTTTCTGTAAGCAGAACATCTCCATCTGGTAGTTCTTGAACTCTGTCCCATTATCACTCCTGATGTACTTAACCTTTCTTCCAACAATATTTTCAACCTTGGTAATCAAGTTAATTACCAACTGAACCGTCTCATCTTTTGCCTTCAGAAAGTATACCCAAGAGTATCAAGAGTAATCATCGGTTACTACCAAGCAGTATGAAGTTCCACCTAGACTCTTTACATTCACGGGACCAAAAAGATCCATGTGAAGTAGATCTAGGGCACTGACAATTGAGTTAACCTTCTTTGGAGTAATGAGATTTTTTGTGTTGCTTTCCCTTCTTGCACGATAAGCATTGATCTTCAAAGTTAAAATTCTTCAAGTGAACTCCAAGCACTAGCCCATTCTTGACAATGTAATTCATTTTACGAAGATGTATATGTCCCATTCTTCGATGCCATAACTCGGACTCGGACTCAGTTGCCTTTGACAGAAGACATGATTTTTGGGTTGTCATCTCAGTTGACCTCATATCCATAACATACGTGTTCTTTTCTCTTGGAGCTCTCATCACAACCCATGCCTCCGGTATCTTGAAACCAGGATAAAGAACGATTGCCTCATTTTTAGTGAAATGCACCGTGTATTCTTTGTCACAAATCTAAGACACGCTCAACAAGTTATGCTTCAATTCTTCAACAAAATTCACCTTCTCTAACTTCATTTTCCCATTTGTCACAGTTCCTATGCCAGTGATTCTACCTCCACTCTCTCCAGCGAAACTAACCCTTCATCCTTGAACAGGTTTCCATTCACGTAACAAATTTTTGTCAGTCATGTGCCGGGAACAGCCACTGTCTACAACCCACAGATTGTTTACTGCCCTGTTCAACTGTTCCTACAAAGTTAAAGAAAAAGATTAAAATCTGGGGACCCAAGACCTACTGGTCTTGGGTCGATTAAATCTGTTAATCGGCATCCCGTACTTTGGTTGCCCAAAGTCAGTTTGAGGATGATTTCTGTAAGTTCTGAAAGGAAACCTTCTTGAGGATTGACTATGAGGCCATCCAAACCTTAGTGTATTAACAGAATTATAATTGTTAACTGGAAAAAACTGAGATCGATTTCTTTGAAATCTTGGATTATTCCGATGTCTGAATTTTGGTGTGTTCACATTCTTACCAGTATCATAATTAATATTCGTTTTATTCTGATTTTTCGGAGGTCTCATACCCCTAAATTTTCTCTGATTTAGAGGACAATCAGCAATAAGGTGTCCTACCCGATTGCATCTGAAACAACTTCTGTGCTCAACTTTCGTCTCAACAGGTGTTGCAGAGGTAAAGGTTGCATTACTACCCGTTTGTCTAACATATGGTGGAACGAGCGGGTTTAGGGAAGAATTCTTTTCATTTGGCTTATATTCATCCCCACGTTTTAGTAACACTACCTCTTCTTTTATCTCACCCGATTCGGATGTCTTGTCCGAATTTGATGAGACAGAGCTAGGAACAGAAATCTCAACATTCGAAATTGGCTTACTCGTTTCGCTTTTACTAACTTCAGGTTCTTTAATCAAAATTTTGACTGGATCTATCTGACTAATCTCAACATCAGCAGATTTCTGATTACTAGGATTATAAGTATAGTTATTGTTATACGGTGGTGGAACTTCAGAAAATCCAATTCCCCCTTTGTTAACTGGGGAACGTTGAACACTTATGATGTGATCAAGCATTGCTGAGGAATTTCTAAATTGTTCAATTTTTCTGTTTAGTTCCACCACTTTTACTGGTAATCAGCTATCTTTTTATCTCTTTCAGCAATTAGTTTGGTTTTTTCTTCTAACACTTCATAACTAAGATCAATTACTTGAATTTTATCAGCTAGACTGGCTTTAAGATTTCTGATATCTTTTTCACTAGCTTTTATTTTTACCGAGTAACTGTTTTCTCTAGTTTTAGTGTAGTGATGATCTTCTTTTAACGTTTTAAATTGTGCGTCCAAACTAACAAACTGATCAGTTACTGTTTTCAATTGTTCAGACAGATTCTCACATTGCATACAATGAAGTTCAGAACTTACCTCAGAGAGCTGATCGTTCACTTCTGCCATATATGCTTGATTTTCTCCCGTCTCTCTCTCGCTCCCTCCAGTTTTGATGTTTACCAAATTAGCCTGTTCGAACACTTCCTCAACTTGCAGATTCCAGTTGTATCCACCATTCTGTCTAGATACCATAGCCCTATTCTCACTACCTCCCTCATTCTGTTGTGCAGGCCTGTTCTGACTACGTTCGACTCTCTCATTTGTACATTCCTTGGCAATGTGACAATTTTGTTGACAGTTGTAACATCTAACCTTTGATTTGTCAAACCCTGGTCTTTCTCCAACAAACTTTCTACCCGTTTTCTTCATGAATCTCTTAACCCTTCTTACTATCATAGCCATTTGCCACTGCAGATCCATCTCCTCTAGATCATCAGCATCAATCTGATCATAGTCTTCATTCAAAGTTGCAGGGTCGACTATTTTACCTTTGATGTAGTTCTCGTAAGATGCAATGAAGGATGCATAGAGAGCAAACTGCTGTTCAGCTGATTTAACACTCATGGGCATCTGTGAGTAGTTGTTGGTTGGAACATTTGACGTGAAATTTCCAGTTGTGGATTGAGGTTTTGAAGAGTTACTTCCTCCAGCTACGAAACATACATCGCCATCCATGTTGAGAATCACATGACCATCTCGAGTTGAGTTTGAGTTTGAGTTTGAGTCTCCCTTTGAGTAGTAGGCAGAGGATTCTGATTTTGAACTTGAGCTTGGAGTGACTTTCGCACCATACATTCCCGGATCCTGAACCTGATCAGTTGGTGTCTCCTTCCGAACCATGTTAAGTTCAAAATTTCGTAATTTATTGACTGCTGTTTCCAAATCAATGTTGGCAAACTCTTTATTTTCTCTCATCAAAACCGTGTACATTTCCCATTTCGATGGAAGAGCATCAAGAAGTTTCTCTACTATCTCTTCTTCTTTGTAGTCAATTGAGTAATTGCTAAGTTCGGTCATCAGGTGATAATATCTTGTGATATCATCAAGTGATTCATTTTTCAAATATTTGAACATCGAGAATTGGGTTTTTAGTAGCTTAGTCTTAGAAGCACGTATCCCCACATTACCTTCGTATTGATTTTCTAGTGCTTCCCATAGCTCTCTAGCGGTTTTGTATTTCTTGAAGGTATGAAGAATCTCTTGTGGAAGAGCCATGGTTATTGCTGCATGAGCTTTACTCTCTGCCTCATACATTTTCTTTTCCTCTTCTTCCATTTTACTGTGCTTCTTAATTTGATCAGGACCTTCAAACAGGGATGTTGGTGGAATGTATCCGTCTTGTATGCACACCCACATCTTAGCATCTTGATATTTAACATACTGTTCAAACCGATCTTTCCAAGCAACGAAATCGGTACCCTTTAGCATTTTTGGAGCTTTAGTTGCTGAACCGGCTTCAACCTCCATTTTTACCAGTTCCGTAATGTTTATTGAAGTCATCGTTAAACGAAACACGACTCGAAATACGAAGAAAAAGTATTTAATTTAAAACAGTAATCAGATGGCGAAGTTGAGCTTAACTTCGCTTGAGCTTAACTTCGCTTGCTTCCTAACTTCGCCTGCTCTGTAACTTCGCTTGATCTGTAACTTCGCTTGATCTATAACTTCGCTTGATCTATAACTTCGCTTAACCTTATAACTTCGCTTGATCTATAACTTCGCTTGATCTATAACTTCGCTTAACCTTATAACTTCGCTTAAACCCTACGAACAGTGACGAAAACTTCGCCTGATGAACACAAGGTTTTTGCAGGTTTTAATTGGACGTATTGCGAGGTATGCGAAGGTGTAATGGGTTATATTTGATGGTGGGAGATGGGCAAGAAACAAAAACTAGGTATTTCAACGTAAACTCGTTCCGCGAATAGTCGAACGGAACGATCTTAACACTCGTGTGATAATCCCGAACCACACAATCATGAGCAAACGCTCTGATACCAATTGTAGGTTTCCAGTCGGATCTACACAGGAGTATCTCGTAGTACGTAGGTGCGGAATCCCTACGTAACACGATACGAGCGTAAGATGTATAATACGTTAAAACCAAATACAAACACACGTTACAATACTAATAAGACACGTTGTATTGCAACTCTTCAACACGTGATATTCAATCACAAAAACACGTTCCGGAATCCTTCTGCAACACAAGCCGTAAGCTAAACTTATATAGGCTTCGACAACTTCGCCTAACAGACTAGGCGAAGTTGTCTTAACTTCGCTTCTCCACAAGTTCGCTTACATCAGGCGAACTTGTGTAACAACTTACCTAAAACCAAACCAAACAATCTAACACGATTACAGACACATACAAATCACTAGATACTGAACTACTGACATTATGCACCAACACACATAACCAAGAACAACCAGTTCCACAAAACCAAAATGTTAACCGAGACAGAAACCGCAATCTGTTCAACCAAAGAGATGTTAAGCGTACTCACAGGCGGCGGTTTAATGGGAATGACAACTTGTCAATCAGATCCACCCCAGTGAACCGTCAAAGACACGACGATTTGAGAGAAGAAAGATCCGAGGTTAGTCGTGCTCGTGCGCGAGTGGAAAATTGGCGGATATGGGACGACCTTGGTTTTGATTCTGAGGATGAGGAGGAGTTTAGGGATGGACAGGGGAGTCGACATCAGCAACAAGATCCTCGTGATGACCAAAAAATTCGACAAAATCATCCAGAAAATCAATATAGAGATCGAGAACCGAGACGCCAGCAAGATCGTGAACAACGGGCACCGTATTACGAGTTTAATGATTGAGTTCCGAGAGCATATGTCCCGCCACCAGTCAGAGGAGTTCAAAGTCATTTTATTCCACAAGTGGCCACAAACCCTCTACCAATCATTATCCCGGTCAGAAATGGAAGGACTTTTTCGGTAAGGCAGAATAGTTTGATGGGGTTACCTACATTTCATGGGAAGGCTACAGAAGAACCATACCTACACTTGAGTGATTTCAACTCGATATGAGCACTCATCTCAAGTCAAGGATTTACTACGGAAGAGGTAAAGATGGTAGTCTTCCAGTTTAGTTTGAAAGATGCAGCAAAACAGTGGTTTCTATCGTTGCCATCAGCTACTATTTTAACTTGGGGAGACTTGGCACAACAGTTTTTAGACGAGTATTATACTCCACAGAGAACTACAGAGGCCCGCAACAACATTCGAAACTTTCAGTAGATCACCGGTAAAACGTTACGAATCATTCCAAAGGTTTAAACGATTGTTGAGGACTTGTCCGCATCATGGGATTGCCTTATGGGAATTGATAAAGGCATTTGATGATAGTCTCTCAAATGATGATGTTCGTGACCTCCAAGCCACAACGAATGGATCTTTTCTTGCAAATGATGAAAACGAGGATTGGGGACATTTGGAGAGACATGCGACTAATTCAAAGAGACAAGCACAGTTGAACAGGATGTCAAAAAGGTCAGTGGTAAAACCAGTTGAAAGTCATGGGTCAGATGATAGAATGGATAGATTGGAAAAGAAGATGGATAGGTTGTTGGTTGCAGGTGTACAAGGAGCTGGAAAGTCGGGAAAAACATATCCGGTATGTGAAGGTTGTGGTGAATTGGGACACGAGGTTGCGAGTTGTGGGGTTGTGCAAGATGAAGAAACTGAAGAAGAAGAGGTCAACTATGTGCAAGGTGAAAAGAAATATAATAATATGAGTTCAAATACTTATCATCCGGGACTCAGGAATCATCCAAACTTCAGTTATGGAAATCCGAACACGCAACATAACCCGAATTTTCAAGGTAGTTTTCAGAAGACATGTTATCAGTCGAACCAGAAGCAGTATGGTAACAGTTCGGGGAGCAGTCAGAGTGGGTACAATTAGAAAGATTCTGGGGGTTACAATAAGGGTTATCAAAAGAGTTATCAACAAGAGCAAGGAAATTCTTCGGGTAACAAAGAGGAGTCACTTAAGGATGTGATGGAGTTATTGAAACAAATGAAGGCAGATCAAGAGACTCAGAATAGAAATCAGGAGACTCAGAATAAGGCATTGAATCAGAGGTTGGAGCTTCAAGAGAAGGCAAATGCTGCGAGAGATAAATAGGTGAGTCAACTAGCTGAAGAAATGGCGAGCTTAAAGCGAAATCCATCCAAGTTACCGAGTGACATTTTGAAGAATCCTAGCCATCAGAACAATAGTTCTTCAAGTGGGAAGAATACCCACATTAACCAGGTAAGTACCCTTAGGAATGGTAAGGTTTATGACAACGGGGTAAATCCACCATCCTCCTTTATTGAAGGAATGGTGGAAGATTTGGGGAAAAATGGGAACAGTGATGATGAGGTGGAGATTAGACCAATAAAAGCAGTTGAAAGTCATGGGTCAGATGATAGAATGGATAGATTGGAAAAGAAGATGGATAGGTTGTTGGTTGCAGGTGTACAAGGAGCTGGAAAGTCGGGAAAAACATATCCGGTATGTGAAGGTTGTGGTGAATTGGGACACGAGGTTGCGAGTTGTGGGGTTGTGCAAGATGAAGAAACTGAAGAAGAAGAAGAGGTCAACTATGTGCAAGGTGAAAAGAAATATAATAATATGAGTTCAAATACTTATCATCCGGGACTCAGGAATCATCCAAACTTCAGTTATGGAAATCCGAGCACGCAACATAACCCGAATTTTCAAGATAGTTTTCAGAAGACATGTTATCAGTCGAACCAGAAGCAGTATGGTAATAGTTCGGGGAGCGGTCAGAGTGGGTAAAATTAGAAAGATTCTGGGGGTTACAATAAGGGTTATCAAAAGAGTTATCAACAGGGGCAAGGAAATTCTTCGGGTAACAAAGAGGAGTCACTTAAGGATGTGATGGAGTTATTGAAACAAATGAAGGCAGATCAAGAGACTCAGAATAGAAATCAGGAGACTCAGAATAAGGCATTGAATCAGAGGTTGGAGCTTCAAGAGAAGGCAAATGCTGCGAGAGATAAACAGGTGAGTCAACTGGCTGAAGAAATGGTGAGCTTAAAGCGAAATCCATCCAAGTTACCGAGTGACATTTTGAAGAATCCTAGCCATCAGAACAATAGTTCTTCAAGTGGGAAGAATACCCACATTAACCAGGTAAGTACCCTTAGGAATGGTAAGGTTTATGACAACGGGGTAAATCCACCATCCTCCTTTATTGAAGGAATGGTGGAAGATTTGGGGAAAAATGGGAACAGTGATGATGAGGTGGAGATTAGACCAATAAATGAACCGAAAAATTCAATAACTAAAGATTTAAACGAATCGGTAAAGGAAAAAAGAAACGCCAAACGCCAAGGAGACGGGTCCCACGGGTAAAACCGTTCCATTTCCTCGGGCATTGGTGAATCCCGCAACATCATCACTGAAAAAGAGGGGCCCACAACAGGAGGAAATATGGGAAGTCTTTAAACAAGTAAAAATTAATTTACCCCTCATTGATGTTATTAAACAAGTCCCCGCATATGCTAAGTATTTAAAGGACTTGTGTACTCAAAAGCGAACTCATAAGATTCCCAAAGAGGTCGATTTAACGGCTAAAGTGAGTTCGGTTTTGACGGGAATCCTCCCACCCAAGCTACAAGACCCGGGAACGCCAATAATACCTATTCAAGTGGGTGATTTTAAAATGACGAGGGCGTTATTGGATCTTGGATCCGGGGTGAGTATTCTTACGGGGAGCTTATATGACCAATATGATTTTGGTCCACTTAGAAAAGCTGACACTACCGTGGTGTTGGCAGATTTGACACTTCTAGGGGAATTGTTACTGATGTAATTGTCATGATCGAGGTCTTTTATTACCCGGTTGACTTTCTGGTTCTAGACTATGTCACAATTGACCCAAAACGGCAACCGAACGTGATTCTCGGTAGGCCCTTTCTGGCAACCGCAAATGCTTTAATAAACTGTTGAACCGGGGTAGTTGACATGGCTTTCGGGAATAAAAATCTTCGGTTAAATGTTTTTTCAAACGTTTCTAACCCTCTGGTGAGTGATGAATGCTTCGCAGCTGAAATCACTGGCGGGTTGAATCCTCATGAGAATGAGGAAGATGCCACAGAGGAGTGTGTTATTTGTTGCAGGTCAGCAGTAGAGCATTCACTAAAGAAGAGGAAAGATCAGTTGAAGTTTATGCTGCAAGTATCGGGAAACCACCATGGTCTCAACAGGTGGAGAAACTACCGGACACTATTGACTCCAAATTGAGACCTTCACTTGAGATTTCTCCGGTATTCGAGTTTAAGGAACTCCCAAAACACCTCAAACATGTGTTTTTGGGAGAAAATGATACGTTACCCGCCATCATCGCCTAAAATTTAGAAGAAGATCAAGAAAGGGCATTGATGGTAGTGCTGAAAGAACATAAGGCTGCACTTAGGTGGACGATAGTAGACTTGAGGGGAATTAGTCCATCTATCGTGATGCATAAGATTATCACGGATCCCAAGGTGAAACCCGCACATGATGCACAAAGACGGTTAAATCCGAACATGCGGGAAGTTGTGAAGAAAGAAGTTTTGAAATGGTTGGATGCGGGAATTATTTTCCCTATATCGGATAGTACTTGGGTGAGTCCAACACAAACGGTTCCGAAGAAAGCGGGTATTCAGATAACCCGTAATGAGAGAGGTGAAGAAATTGCTACCCGACCAGTAACCGGGTGGCGAATTTGTGTTGATTACCGAAAGTTGAATGCCGCGACATCCAAAGACCATTTTCCTCTACCATTCATTGACCAAATCATCGAAAAACTATCAGGTCAGAAATTTTATTGCTTTTTAGATGGCTATTCGGGATACAATCAAATTGCTATTCACCCCGATGACCAACATAAGACCACTTTCACGCATCCATACGGTACTTTTGCATTTAGGCGAATGCCTTTCGGATTGTGTAATGCCCCGACCACTTTTCAAAGGTGCATGATGAGTATCTTTTCAGATATGGTCGGGGATTCACTTGAAATTTGTATGAATGATTTTTCTATTTTCGGCTCATCTTTTGAATCATGCTTAATTGAATTAACAAAAGTTTTAAAAAGATGTGTGGAAACGAATTTGGTCTTAAGTTGGGAAAAGAGCCGTTTTATGGTGCAAGAGGGAACGGTTTTGGGGCATGTCATCTCAAGTAGGGGAATTGAGGTTGACCGGGCTAAGGTTAATGTTATATCTAATTTGTCACCTCCTACTAATATTAGGGGAATCCGGTCATTTTTGGGACATGCCGGGTTTTACAGACGATTTATAAAAAATGTTAGTGTCATTACAAAACCGTTGTGCAATCTGCTTTTAAAAGATGTACCATTTGTTTTTTATGAAGATTGCTTAAACGCTTTTAATGTACTTAAAAACAGACTGGTTGAAGCCCCGATCTTAATGTCACCCGATTGGTCACTTCCGTTTGAAATTATGTGTGACGCGAGTGACTACGCGGTTGGGGCTGTTTTGGGTCAACGGGTGGATAAGAAACCCGTTGCCATATACTACGCGAGCAAAACTCTTTCCGATGCTCAAATTAATTACACCACCACAGAAAAGGAGTTGCTAGCGGTAGTATATGCATTGGATAAATTTCGATCTTATATTTGGGGAAGCAAAGTTGTTGTGTTTTCAGATCATAGTGAAGTGAAATATTTGATGTCAAAGAAGGATGCAAAGCCGCGCTTGATCAGATGAATTTTTCTACTTCAAGAGTTTAATGTCGAGATCAGGGATAAGAAAGGGAGCGAGAATGTGGTCGCAGACCATTTGTCCATATTAATTGGAGAGGAGGAAGAAGATGCTAGGGCCATCAATGAGTCATTTCCGGATGAACAATTGTTTTCTGTTTCAACTTTACCTTGGTATGCATACATTATTAATTTTCTTGTTGCAGATACAGTTCCTGAATTTTGGCCCAAGAAGAAGAAGCAACACTTCTTGTCACAGGTAAAGTATTATGTCTGGGAAGACCCGGACCAGTTTCGGGTGGGTACCGATCAAGTGATGAGAAGGTGTATTCCGGAGGAGGAAGTCAAAAGTGTCCTATACCATGCTCATTCATCACCATGTGGTGGAAATTTTAGTGGACAAAAGACGAGGCATCGTGTCTTGACTTGTGGATTCTACTGGCCCTTCCTCTTTAAAGACGCAGCTGATTTTGTTAAAAATTGCGTAAAATGCCAACAAATGGGTGGCATTTCAAAGAGAGACGAGATGCCTATGCAACCAATCCTTGTTGTCGACATCTTTGATGTTTGGGGGATTAATTTCATGGGCCCGTTCCCAAATTCTTACGGGAATTTATATATCTTGGTGGCGATTGACTATGTTTCTAAATGGGTAGAAGCAATCGCCACCAAGACAAACGACCATACCATTGTTTGCAAGTTTGTCCAATCAAACATATTTTCACAATTTGGTGTTCCTCGTGTCATAATCAGTGATGGGGGTTCACATTTTAAAATTTTTAATTTTGGCAAATTGCTTAAACGGTATGGCGTTAACCACCGCATTGTCACTCCATATCATCCTCAAACGAGTGGCCAAGTGGAGGTTTCCAATAGGCAAATCAAAGAGATTTTGCAAAAGACGGTAAGACCTGATCGTAAAGATTGGTCAATTAAATTAAATGATGTGTTATGGGCTTACCGTACGGCTTTTAAAACGCCTATTGGAACCACCCCTTGTTGGTTGGTTTATGGGAAAGGATGTCATTTACCTATTGAACTTGCCCATCGTGCGTTATGGGCGGTTAAGAATATTAATCTAGATTATGAGTGTGCAGGTAAGCAAAGGAAGTTGAACTTGTGTGAGTTAGAGGAGTTGAGAGACGAAGCATATGAATGTGCATCAGCTTATAAAGACACGATGAAAAGAGTGCATGATGCTAAGCTGAGGAGAAAAACGTTTGAGGAAGGTCAAAGAGTGTGGTTGTACAACTCACGTTTGAAATTATTCCCAGGTAAGTTGAAGAGCAAATGGACGGGACCATATCAAGTCAAACGAGTTGGCAAAAATGGTGAAGTGGAAATCGAGGATTTTGATGATCATTTGAGGCAAGTGGTTAATGGACACCGATTGAAGACATATTTAGAAGATGCAGACTTGAATAAAGAAGTGCACGAGTTGGAGGTTTGCTTTATTGGAAATGAACCGATGTATTCGGTTGAATAAAAACCAAGAGGTGTCTGGCTATAGACACTAAATTCAGCGTTAACTAGGAGGCAACCCAGCTCTGTAAGTGTATATTTTCGTATTACGTGTCTTGTTTTTCTAATCGTTTGTCTTGAATGTTCAGTATATTGCAAAGATCGAGTGTGGGGAAGACGCAAAGCAGGGTGTTCTCGGGTGTGTTGGTAAGAAAAATATTAACTAAACAGAGTGCCAGGTAAGTACTTTAAGTTAAAATATTGAAAAATGGCTAAGGAATTCAAGAAAATGAAAAAATTTTGAAAGATAGAAAAATTTTTCATCATAAAAAAATGGCCAAACTTTCTGTGAAAAGTGCGTTTAGAGCGGCGCTAAAGTCACCAGGGTGAGTCCTTAGCTCCGCGCTAAGGTCTAGATATTAAAAACAACAATTAAATAATAATAATCAGATAATGAGTCAGGTGGGACCCACCACCAACCAATACCCTTTCATCCTCACCAAAAACCATCACAAAACCCTCCGGCCGATCTCCACCCTCGCCGTCATAACCAAACCCCGTCACATCCCCGTTCACTGCCACACCACTACCTCAACCACTGTCCGGCCGACCTTCTTCGCCCTACCGCCGGCTGTCTACCATCGCACCCTCCGTCTACCTCCGTTGTTTGTCACCACACCTCCACACCAAACCAACCTCCTTCACCACCAAACCCTACCTCTGCCGCCGGCGAACACCACCAAACCAGTCCCATCACTACCACTGTACACCAAGCACTTGTTAATTTCTTGTTTAACAGATCCCATGTACGAGTTCAAGTTATCATTATTTGATTATGTACTTGTTTTGAACTTTCGGGTTAAATGGGTGTCGGGTATGAGTTATTTGGAATGCAAAAAAAAAATGTTATTAAGTGAGAACCGGGTTATGTGGTTTAGGTGTCGGGCATGCTCGGGATTAAAAGTTGGTAATTTGAAAATGGAAAAGAGTGGTCGAGTCTTAAGTGAATATGATTATTCTGAAGAGTGGGGATTTTTGAATGTGACGGGACGGATTTTTGAGGTTGGATTTTTTCGGGTTGGTAAATTTTTTTTGAATAGAACTATTGGAATATCGAGGCAAAGTTTTGTATACTTTTGTTTTGGTTCGTTATTGTGTCGTTGGATTGTCGGGAATTATTTTGATTAATGAAACTTTACACGAGTAAACGGTTAATCACCCGTACTTAAAATCCATTCGGGGGAATAAACCGAGTTTTCTAAACTTTATATTAGCACTTCCGACAATCTTGTTTTTTTTTATTTTCTAGTTTTATAATTATTTGTGTATATATATATATAGGAGTACTTATTTTGTCGTATTGACAATCGCGACCGAAACACTATACGGTTGTCAATACGATTTCAGGTGACCCGAACTGATTACTAGAATTATTATTTTGCAGATATGTCACAAGAACAAAGTGGTTCGAGACCCGTGAGGCGAAAGCCACCCCGTAGGCAGCCCGTGTTTGACCCGATAGCGCAACAATATGGTCGTCGTATTCGTTACGAGGTGGAAGAGATACCGATTGAGGAGGCGTCGGTTGACGAGATTAAGGGGGACGAGGATACACCGCATATTATATTGGAGGTTCAGTTTGAATACCACGGAAAGGGAAATATATGATAGGATTTGGGAGGCGCCACTGTTGCGTCATTGTATGTTTAATTGGGAGTTGTTGGGCACATTGGGTCAGGCTTAGAGGGTTAGGACGTTGTTGGGGCCACGTTGGGCCACAATATTGAGGTTTGAGAGCACACAATATGTCGAATTGGTTCACAAATTTTATGCTACAATTAGACACAAGACGGGTGATTTCTTTAGCGAACATGCAGTCTCGTTTTCATTGGGGAGGCAGGTATTTGAGATGTCAGTGCTGAGATTTGCGGTACTTACTGGATTGTATACCAAGGAGGAGGTGCAGACGAGTGCGTTCACGAAGAGTGTTCGGGGCTATACTCCGGGGACCCGACGGTATTGGATTACAGCCACTGATCTGGCTGCTTTTTGATCAACTATTGCTGAGGGCCCGCATGCTAGTAATGCGGTTTCATCTGTCATTTGGGATCCCGTTCATAGTTATATTCATAGAGTTATTACTTCCACTTTCGTTGGTCGTCAGTCGGGTCATGATAAGTGTAGCAATCTGGACTTGATGTGTTTATATAGCATTATTGGCCAACATGACGTTAACCTGGCTACCCTTTTATTATCATCCATGGGTCGGGGTGGACGTCGTGCTGAGAATGTGTTGGCTAGGTTGCCTTTGGGGCCTGTTATCTCCCAGATTGCAGCCGCATTGGGGGTGTTTGAGAAATATTCTGCTGCTTATTTGACTTCGGGTTTGGACACAGAGGTCGTGAATGTAGTTGATGCAAAGAAGGCAGGTATGTGCACGTATGAGGATCCTCCACCTCTGGTGGAGGCACGTGTATCAGCTGGGGCAGGCAGTAGTTCGCAGAGATATCAGATTGAGAGACCACTCGCTCAGCCCCGCATACGAGCACCACGGCCGACCCGTCTACCACCACAGCCACAACCGTTGACCTTAGAGTATGTGTTTGAGAGGCAGCTAGCAATGCATGAGGAGAGTCAGACTTGTTTTCATGATTTATTTGATCATTTGCAGGTACCAATGCCAGACTGTCTGAGGCCGTCTTCTGACATGGGTGGATCAGGTTATGTTGGGCGTGATTCTGAGGCAGGAGGTTCGGGAACCGGCGAGGCCGGTGACATGGAGTAGTTGATGATGGATGCAGTAGCAGTAATAGCCGGTTAATTTTGGGTTTATCTTTTATTTTCCCCTTATTTTTGTTTTTATATCATGACGGTCTGTACTAAATTTAATATACTTAAAGGAAAAATGTATAAAGGGGTAATCGGCTGGGTAATATATGCATAACTTTTAAAACTGCTGCTGTTTATTTGTATTTTTGTGTTGTATTTGAACTTTGTGGATGTAGTTCACTATAAACCCTCACGGGACCTCACTCGTCCACCCGGGCTACCGGGGGGTTTAAAGGGCTTGTTGCATACGCTAAATGTAATCGTGATTCCTACGAAAGTGAGTTAGGTCTTTTAAAAATTTTACTAGTTTAACAAATTTAGTTATGAAATTTATATAACTTGGCTTGGTAATTAAAATTAACGGTTTTGCAAACGGTTTAAAATACCTATCCTAATGGTTGTGAGAAGCGTGCTTCTACACGTGTGAGAGTTTGCAGATACTGTTGAGTGAATTGAAGAGTCGGGTTTGTTGAGCGCAACCAAGAGTATATTTGAGTGGCTTATTTTTCTTATCAGGTGATTTTGTTTTCATAATTCTTTTTGTTTTATTGTTAAAAGTGTAATTTTATAGTTGTATAATTTTTAGGACCATCACATTAAGCCCAGTTTTAAAATATATAATCAGTCAATTTTAACCCCGTCCTCGTTAATGTTCTTTTAAATGCTAAATTTTAAAAATTGAGGACAATGTCAACCTCAAGTGTGGGGATGGGGGAAAAATTAAAATTTTTGCCTTAGAGTGCCTTGATTGTGCGCAAAAGCCGGAATTGTAAATAATGTATTGCTATTATTAATGCCAAGTAGAGGTCTTTGGTCATGGTCAGTTTTTAAGCTTCTCGAAAGTCTTCCCACGCAAATGTTTTTCAAAAAGAAAAATAAAATGGACCGTTTAGATGGGGATAACGAGTCATGGGGACAGGTACACATGTTTATATCGGCAACCTTATTCCTACGGTACGTGTGTGAGTTGACCACATATATATAATACACATATAATACATAGTATATACACATGTCATACGAGTGCCATTATAGAGAGTAACCAGTATGTCCATGATATCTAGAACTTGGTTGTCTCATGCATTTCGAGATCTTAATACCACCACCTGTATGGAGAAATAGGACTGTAGAAACCCACATATAATGACCTTTACATTAAAATAAATAAATAAATAAATAAATAAATACTCCCAACCCTACATTATCCCCTAGGAGCCAATTGTGCCTTTTCCCTTTCGTTTGTTTAACCCACATTACAAACCGTGTTTGCCTTGGCCTTTATTATTTTTAACCCTGTGGATGAAATTCGGTATGTCAAGAGTTGTATATAAGGTGTTTGTCGATCATAGTACACAATGTACGTATGTCTCGATTCATTTGTTTGTATATATTGATGTTAGTATTTGTAAAAAAACAAAAAAAAGAAAAAAAAAAGAAAAAAAAAAGAAAGAAAGAAAAAAAGTTGAAAAATCAAAGAAAATCTCAAAAAGAGTCGATGTTTGAGTTAATGTCGTTTGTAAATAATAGTGAGTGAGTTGTTTGTTTGTTTGGATAAATTGGTCTCATCCACCATAAGCTACCAAATAATTCCACTTCCACACCCTAACCTAAGCCACATCAAAACCCTTAGTTCTATTATCTATGCAACCGGTGGGTAATGGGTGGAGAAATGACTTGCTTCCAAGCTTATTACATTGTGTTCATACTTGGTATAGAGGGCAGAGAGATGCTAGCACATTTTTTCTTGGTCCAGATATTAAACCAAGAGGAGAGATATTATATTATGAGGGATATGACCATGTGTGCCTTAACCGGAAAAAAAGTACACTTGTTTGGGCGGTTCCATAGTTTTAAATTGTAACATTAAATTAATTGGTGGGTTATCAACCTTGACAGTGTCAGTTCTTGGGAATTGGGTATGACCTTATACCTCACTAGTATTAATCGTGGTAATTGATGAATTATCGATCGAGGTGTATGTGTTGCATGAAAGTTTGCTTGAGGGAAAGCAAAAGATAAGTGTGGGGATGTGACAATCGGGCAAAAGTCGTGTATATTATTATATTATTTGTTTACTTTTAGTTTAAATATTATATGAACTTTGGTACTTCAAGCGTGTTTATGTGTTTCAGGATACTTGGCGTTAAGGACGCTTATCGGTATGAATTACGGGCTTGCAACGAAGATGTAGAAGACTCATAATGATGGGCAAGCTTTCCGATGCAAAATAAATGAAGAAAATTCTGTCAGACACCCTTAGCGCGGCGCTAAGGGAGTTTAGAGATACTCTAAAGACTCACATCAGGAAGGCGGACTTTAGAGACGCGCTAAAGTCTCACCCCATGGACTTTAGCGCCACGCTAAAGTCCTCCATATGGGAAATTAAAACCTAACTCTATTATATTGAGTTTTCAGCCCCCATTCGACCAATCCTTCATTCCTTCAACCAAGTACAAGCCCTAGGACGATTTTCCACCATTCCGAAGCCTCCGGTTCGTTCGTTCATCGCATGCTTTCATCCTCTCATCAGATAAGCGAATCCTTCGTGATGCGATGTCAGGCTAAACCACTGTATTCACTTTAGGCTAGGGTTTTGTGTAAACTAACTTTGATCATATTCTATGTTTTGAATGACTATGAACTTGATTGATTGTTTTTAATCTTGTTTTACATTATGAATTGATTGTTTAAACAGTTTATGATTTTGATTATCAAACTTTGCATCACTTTTCTGGTTGTGTTCATCACATGTAGGGTTAGCTCTTATGTCATTGAACCAATAATCGTTAGTCATTGCTTATAACTTATTTTCATATTTTAAACTGGTAATTGGGTAAACCGGAGTTCAGTTGTGTCAACAATACGGTTAGGGTATCGTTTGTCCTCACAACCCAACTGTTAGGTTTAGTAATTACTGCGGAATTAATCTTTTGAATCTGTGATTAGTCGGTCATCACATTACCTGAACCTAAAGTGAATCGTTTTCTCATTATTGTTTACAAACTTTTCCAAGTAACCGTTTGTTCTTATAATCATCTTTATAAACTGCTTGACATCGATTGTCCGCTTAGAATAATAATTAATAATAATGAACTTTACTTGCACTTTCCATTGATTCCCTGTAGAGACGACCTTACTTACCCGTACTAGTTATAGGTATTTAAGCTTCATAAATACTTGTTTTTTATTAGAGGACGACATCTACATCAATAATAATAATAATAATAATAAAAGGGATGGTTTACATATCTGATTTGGGATATGTCGGTAGGCCCAACTAGCTTTGATAGTCCTCATTAGCATGTTTTTATATATATATATAATAATTTAAAAACGGTGAAACCGAATTTCGATGCTTAGGGAGGATTACCATAATCTGAAAACTTTGAGATGGTAACAATTAAATGCACTCAAAACAGCACACACCACATGTCCATCTTTTACGAGCTTATAAATAGTTATATATTTTAGAGTGATATAAAAAAGAGTATGTTTTGAAAGTTTGTTATGTATTGTATTATCCAAAGTTGTTCAAGACAAGCAAAATGCTTATGAAGAAAGTTATGTATTGTAAAATGCCAAATTAGCATTGTTTAAAGTTAGAAAAAGAGGCCAATGATGCACATACTAAACGGGACTTAGAGTTTACGTGTTACCTTAGGGATGGTGACTCTAAGGATACACTATTGGGGCTCGAAGGTTCTTAGTCAATAAATATGTAACATCCCAAAATTTAATAATAATATTTTATATATATTCGTATAGTAGACAAAGTTTACTTAAGTGGTTAAAGAAATAATAAAATAACAAAGATGGTTCAAGACTAATTAAATGGAATTAATTATGGACCAAAAAAGGAAAGATGGGCCTTAGGTCCATGGGCTTAAGGGAGTATAAATACCCCTTAAACCCTAATACTTTCCATTTTCTTACATCTCCACACCATAGCCTACACCATCAAAACACACACTTAACCCAATTCCCGTTTTTGAGAAAACCACCCGCAAAGACACAAATATTACCAGAGATCTAGCCATCGGATCGGTCTCAAATTTTAACTGAGTGTTCAAGGTATATAAATGAAGATTCCCACCGATTAGATCTTCGATCGGAAGTCGGGAAGTACGGTTTTTATCAGCAAAACCGTAGCAGCTCAAAATGAGGATTTCCGGCCACTGTTTCACTATTTCGGCGATTGTAGCGGCGGTTTCCGGCAAATGTGAGCTAATGTGTTTGTAGATCGGGACGAGACGGTTCCGTGGCCGCTTGAATCACTCAAATCGGAGTTCGTTTGATATGGTTTTGAGCATCTCGAGTGATTTCAAACAAAAACCTCAAAGGTACGTTTTTGTTAAAAAAAATTTTTACTTTTCATGAACGGATTTACATAAAAATTGGTAGGATGATAGATCGGGTCTAGACAAATCGTAAAGTTGCAAACTTTAAGATTAAAATGGACTTAACGAACTCATGGTTATGTACGGCTCGTTTAAATAAACCTTAGGTCTAGTTTGTAACATTTTAAGCCTAAAGGTCCAAACTTTATGGTTCCCCGGGGCAAGACTTATCCAAAAATAGCTGTGGGAACGTTTACAGGAATGGTTAATACCATATCAAAGGTTTAAATGTTGTTAAAACCAAACCCGTAGCTGATGCGCGTTAAGTTCGCCTGCTGGTTAACTTCGCGTACTGAAGAAGTTCGCCTGCTGGTTAACTTCGCGTACTTAATAAGTTCGCATATACTAAGTTCGCTTAATACTAAGTTCGCTTAATACTAAGTTCGCTTAATACTAAGTAAAAGAAATCTGATACGATAGGACGAGTTTTGATACGTATAGCTTATATACAGTCAGCCGAGCTCAGTTAAAGAAGGGATTAACAACTATCAGAGAAAGAAGCAGAGTTCAGGTGAGTTTCTTGCCCCATTTCCTTGTTATGTTTTCGGGGTTGTGTGCATACTCGATGTGAAGTGTGAATACACTTACCTTAAGTGGTAAGTGTATGCTATAGATGTTATACAAGTAGCTAATAAATAATGCTTGTCGGGGCGTGAACGATCTTCGGATATTGCACGTGTCGGCAAGGGAAATGGTCTCTAAGTGGTATTAAGTGTGTAAATGTTATGATGTAACTTGACTATTATGTAAATGATGTAATGATATGAAGTGTGATGTAAACAAGTAGAGTTAGAGTATGTTAGAAGTGGCAAGAGTCTAGTAAGAGTGTTAGTGGCATGACGATAGTACGTGGTAGGGTAAGCCTATACGTGACTTCGTTATTAAAGTGGCAAAGTGGCATAACGTTATACGTTATTAAAGTGGCAAAGTGGGATAACGTCATTCGTTATTAAAGTGGCTAAGTGGTAGGGGCAAATAAGAGGTTAAGTGGTAAGGTGAGCAGGTCAGATAGTGGGCTACGTGCCTTTGGATACGTATATGATGCATGTAGTGGTTGTATGATAAGTTGCTTGATTAACTAGAACTCACTCAGCATAGCTGACTTTTAGTATGCACGCAGGTGAGCTGATTATAGAGTTAACATGAGGATGACACGTCGCATGGATTGAACGGCTGGCATCTGAAGAAAGAAGAAAGTATGTTTTAAATAAAATGTTTTGTGTTACGGTATCAAAGAAAAGATTTAATGTTTTGTAATAAAAGGTTAAAGTTTTATATTCCGCGAAAGTTTTAATTAAATCTGATTTGTAAAGACTGTGTTTATGAGTAAATCTGACGCTAAAGTAGGACTACCGGGAACAGGGCCTTACAAAATATGAAATTAGGAATTTATAGGACAAAGTCCAATAATATTTAGGAATAGCTCGTACGACCTCCACATGACCGTTCATCCATCAAAATTTCACCGATTGCATCTATTTAGTACCATCAACGAGTCCTTGGCTTATGGTGATTTGTCGAACCAGTTTGCTTCGACTCTAGTTTTTTCTAGCTCTCTTTGTCTGAGATAGGGTAGGTGTAGCCTTAATTTTTAAACTTAAAATGTTTAATGCAAAAGGGGGCTTGATTGGCTGGTGGCTGGGTTCAAGTGGACAACAATATCGGCAATCGCGGTCAATATGTCAGGCTGTTTCTTGTGCTTTGAAAATGATAATAATCTGATAGTTTGTTGTTTTTCACTTGGTTATGATCATGTGTAGATTACTTTTTCAGGGACGAAAAAGACTTAAGTGTGGTGATGTTTGATGTGTTGTAAAACACACTTGCTTTCCATATCGTTTTATCATGATTTAAGTACTTTATTAGTTTAATTATTAAGATTTATGGCTTGTTTATGCTTAATTTTACAAAGATGATTGATTACTTGTAGGTTTTGAGCTTTGATGGAAAAAAGAGTTAAATTTGAAGACTTTAGGGGCTTATTTGGTCAAGTTTCAATACTACAAGTCAAGGCCCGACCCAAGCCCACAAGCTAAGCCTTACATGCATTATTATATTAACTACAAGAAAAAAAAAAAATAAAAACCCTAACCCCTACAATCTGTCCGATCGGAACAGCAAGGAGAAAAAAATAAAGAGGGCGGCTAGGCTGTTTTGGCGGCTAGGGAAGAAGAAGGAAGGCTCGGGTTAACTTGGTACAGCTGCTGGTGCTTCATTCATTCATAATCCCAGCTATAACATTGAAGTAATCATTCATAAACTTTGTTCTTTTGTTCAAGAACCCTAACTTGTTAAGTTTAATCTTTTATGTTGGATTGTTTTGCAAGTAACTTAGAGATTGACTTGTGTTTGATTTTTCTTGAATATTTAATGAGTTTTATTATGTTTATGTTGATGTTTATGATGTTTAAATCCATTGTTTGCTGCTGTCCAAAATTAATGCGTAGCTAAAGTTGTTAGTTCTACCTAGGTTAGATGATTATTGTTAGGTTTTAGTAAGTAGTTTGGATTGTTGATGATCATGGCTTGAATTGTTAATGTAAAGTTTTTTTAACATTGAATTAGGTTGTGTTTAGTGGCTGTAAATTTGTTAATTGCACTCATATACCTCTTGCTTTGATTTATTTAATGACTTTTGATTGATTTTTTGCTTGTTAGAACTCTTTACTAGGTGTTTAGGGTTTGTTTGCGGGAAGTACAACCGTAGGGTTAAGTGAGTGTATTAATTGTATATAATCAGTGGGTAGACACCTTCTTAGAGACCGAGAGGTGATAGGAAGTAAACTCGTCTCATACCTTATACTTGTTAGGATTAGGATCGCGCGAGAGCGGGTTCAGTTCTTTTCGGGTTTGGGTTTGTGAGCGATTAGTTGACCTAGTTTAAGTTGAAATAAATTGTTCCTCTATCCTTGGTTGCGTAGTATTCTTCTCCATTAGGGTAGTGTGTCGTTGAGACCGAGAGGAGTGTCGGCATTAGAGCACTTTAACAATTCGTCACCCGGTTAGTTCTTAAAATCAACTAAGTGTAGGTTAGGGTTTGTTAGTGAGACCGAGAGGTAATCTAGCTTCCTGAGTGAACCTTAGTTGTGTCATCCTTAGGAACCGGTGTCGTGAGATTCTACAATCCATTCTCTTATTATACCTTCAATAGGATTCTTACCTAGGTAGACATTTTTCCCATTGATAAAACTTATTTTCACAGTTTCGTCTAGTTTTCTTAATTTATGTCTTTTAAGTTAATTTAAGTTAGGTTAAGTAGTTAATAATTAAAAATAATTAAAAATATATTATTCTTAGGTGAGTCTTATTAGGGTTAAGTATTAAATACGTTTTCACGTGTCCTTGTGTTCGACACTCGGACTTCCTTAGTGCTATACTATTAGTGATCGGTACACTTGCCAGTTTTGTGTGGTTCCTTTAGGATTTTCGTTTAATAAATTTAAAGCTTAGTTTTGAGAGCATCATTATACACACATCAAATAGCCTCTTTCTATGGCTATCTTGTTTGGCTTTTTATTATTGTAGTATATCTCTTTTGTTAGCTCTATATCTTTGAGTGATATAGTAAGTTTATAGTTTAGAATATCATAACTAATTGTAAATCGCTAAACACAGTGGCCAATGGTGTTTAATTATTTACCTTACCTCCAGTTATTCTAAATATTAGCTAACGTTAACTAGATATTTCTTGGATTCAGTCAATCGAATCTCTTTTGCAGAAATCTTCATGGCATCTTATCCTTCATGATTTTGATAGTTTCCTTCCATCGATCATCCTTTCGATTCTTTCTTAGTTTCTATCTTCTTTAAGGATTGATATTGTTATGTTTCATTTAATCGATTCTTTTCTTTATATTCATTTTTCTGTTTATGATAGGTTATTTCATTTCTAGTTTTAAACTTGAATAAATAATAGCATTCTAGTGTAAAGACACGATCTATATGCTAATATTTTCTTTATATATATTAGGGACTTAAATACCCATTTCTCGTTACAAAATCTCTCGTTTAAAATGAGTTTGTAAACGGGTTACAAGAGTTAACTAAACTAATAATTATTACAAGAGTTAACATCCCTTTGACCTACTCTTGTCTTTGTTTGCTTGTCTTGACATTTATTCATGTATATGTCATGAGTGTTCCAATGTTCGTCTCTTCATCTTTGCTCCTACTTGTTCCATTTTCGGACAATCATACTTGCTATGTCCTTTTTCTCCATATATGAAACATGTAGCCGTTTTTCTTCTACAATTATTCTTTGAATGACCTTTTCTCTTACAGAAAGTACACATGACTATGTTGATTTGCTTCTTACATTTTCCTTGATGCCTTTTTCTACAGATTCCACACCAGGGACTTGTGAATTTAGGAGATCCTTTTTCTTTCTTAAGTTTCTTTACGTCTTTTGCGTTATCGTTATCTTTTTCTTTTGGATTTATTGCATGTTTGGCTAACATCATAGCCTCGAAGGTTGTTTTTGGTACATGAAATCTTACTACCCTTCTCGTCTCTTTTGGTAGTCCAGATATATATTTCATCATTTTGTCGAACTCCAAATCATATAATTACAGAGTTACTTAACAATATTCTAATAATTTAGCATTGTATTCCCTGAGATTATTATTAACGACCTTTTGGACCCATAGCAAGATTTGGTTTTGTTTTATTTTGTTAATTGGGCAAAATTTCTGTAGAATAAGATATTTAAATTCTTCCCAACTTAAATCGTACATTACTTCATTTCATTTAACTTGAAGTAATATTCTCCACCACTCAAGAGCTTTATTTTTGAACATTTACGAAGAACACCAAATGGCTTGTTTACTTGTGCATGTAATATTGTTTAAGATTGACTCTTGCTCCTTAAGCCAATTCAAGGTGGATATGGTATTTTCATTTTCATGGAATTTCTTAGGTTTATAGGTTTTGAAATTATAAAAAAAAATTTCCGGATGAATTTTAGGTTTCTTGTTATTCTTATTCCTTAAGTCATTCTCATGACTAAATTGGTTACACCTTTCTTTTGAAGAATCAGGCTCGCTTTGAGTCCTTTTTCTTGATCCTAACTGTCTAGGGTTATTAAGTATCTTCATTATCGGAGCCATAGTTTCATTAATCGTTTTCCGAACTTCGTCTTTATATTGGTCATTCATTTCTTTATTTCTTATGTTCCTCTCACTATTAACTTCTTTGGAATCAAAACCTATCTTGTATTGCGCAAGTTTTCTACTACGAAATGGTTTAGCAAAATCTCATTGCTATCAATTAGATGAATTAATTGTTTTATTCTTTGTATATTATATATAATTCCAGTTTACTTATTCATCATGAATGAGGATCTTTATATCTTTATATCTACTAATTGATTTGTTTTATTTGATCATGTTTCAAGCATTTTTTTCTTTATTTTCTGTTGTTTGAAACCCCTTTACTATTCATATAGTGAAATTTTGGGTATAGCTAAATTTGTATCTTCTTCTTCCTTTTCTGTTGGAAGTTTGACTTGTTCCTTTAGTCGAATGGTAGTCGGATACTTCCACATTATTTGATTAGGTAGACAGGCGTTCTTATCTTATACGTACGTGTTATATCACATCCTTAACCCTTTTTATATATTGTCAAAATTTTGATATTGTTAATTTAAGTATTTAAACTTTACTAAACCTATAAAACCTTGTAATTTTTTTTATCTATCACTTAATCAAAGCCTAGGTATAACTGAATACTTAATTCGCTAAGATCGATGACTCTGATACCAACCTGTCATACCCTGACTTAGGGCCTAGACGTGTGACCACCAGTTGGTACCGATTTTGTAAAATTATCAAAATTTATTTTAGCGTAAGACTTTTATTATTTAAAATAAAATATTTACACACTTTGAAATCATTATAAATAAAATATAAGTTCTTTTGTTTGAAAAAGCTTCTCGGGTAATAAATACCCAAGTATTTTTGTTTTATAAATCTTTGTTTAATTTAGCATGTTATTTTAATAATTTAAACAATGAGTCATCTCTACCTTGCGAACATCTACTTCATGAATGGCTCTAATTCTTAATACTATAACTTCCTGAAAAGTTAGAAAAATACCTCAGCTATATGCTGGTGAAAACGCTGACGCAAAAATATTTTTATTTACCTTTTCTTGAAAAGATCAACTTTAATACACTGATCGGTTCCTCCTTTATTTACTATCTCGCACCTATAGTACGAGTATAACTTTTTATTAGTCGGATCTTTAATCCGGCTTAAGACTTTTAGTCTCTTTTGTATAATCTTCACCTCGATTATGTTTTCTTTTAAACTTTTAGTTTAAAATATATTTTCTTTATTTAAACCTTTAGTTTAAATATTCTTTCTTTTTTTATAAGTTAAAAATCTTTAATTTAACTTATTTGTTTTTCTTTTCTTTTACAAGATGAACCTTTAGTTATAAATACTTTTCTTTATTTTCACACGTTTAAAACTTTTAGTTTAACTTGTCTACTTTTTTAAACACTATTTCTTCTTCTTGAAGAAATGTATAATATATTTACTTATTACTTAAGAAATCTAATAATAAACTTAAATAATAACAACTAGAACTATTTTCTATTTTCATCTTTTCCATTTTATTTTTTATAAGTTAAACTCTTAGTTTTACTTATTTACTTTTCTCAGACATTACGTTTCTTATTTAAGAAGAAACGTATACTTTATTTCTTTACTTTAAATAACAACTTTCATTATAATGTTATTATTAAAGAATTATTTAATATTTTCATTTCTTATTTATATTTCTTTGTTATATTTTCTTTTGTTCACTTTCGAGGTATCGAATATATCTCTGACTTAGGGTTTTAAGCCTTTAATATTTTATTATTATTTTATTCGGGCATTATGCCTACCTTATTTGGCTTATTATTTTCTAGACTTTTGGGTATACAAGTTCAATAACACTAATTTTATGTTGTTTCGTTGTGAATCGAAGGATAATTGCAGACCTGGTGTTGACTGTTCTTATCGATTTTGACTTTGAACCATGAGACAAAGATCTGGATAATACCGATGCGCATTCGTCATGATTGAACAAATCGCTAGTCATTCGTTAAGAAATCATAACGAATGAGAATGTATGCTTAACGAATGAGCCCTCATTCGTCCTATAGAAGTCACGGATGACCTAATTCATTCATCATCCATTCATTCGCCATGAGAAGACAGCGAATTGAGCCATTCGTTATAGTCCTCGTGTAACGAATGGGCCTTTCATTCATTTTAAAGAAAGCACGAATGGCCTTAGTCATTCGTTATGCACTCATTCTTCTCATTAAGACTCAGATCAAGCCATTCGTTATAACGAATGGAATCATTCATCATAATGAATGGGATAGTGAATGATGCTTATCCAGAATGAATTATTACTTAAATATTTAATCAGCTCGAACCCAGCCATGGGCTCTGCCCCTTGGACCCTGCTAGGGGTTGCCGCCCCTAGACCCCACTGCCAAGGGCGCTGCCCCCGGACCCTTGTTCGTTGAAGGTTATATTAAACTAGAAACACGATAAGGGTAGTGATAGTTAATTGATACGTGAAATTTTTTATACAATTAGCCGTGCTCAACTAAATATAGGAATACCATTAACTCCAAATGTAACCACGTTCAAGTGAGTTTTTAGCCCCACTTCATTGTTATGTTTTCGGGGTTGTGTGCATACTCGAGGTGAATGTTAATACACTTACCTTAAGTGGTAAGTGTATGTCATAATGATTGATATGATAGTTATATTATATTGATGATTATAAATGAATGTTTGTCGGTGCGTGAACGATCTTCGGATATTACACATATAGTCAGGGAAGGTAATGTGTAGTATGCCTAGTATGATATATGTATTTATGAAATTATGTAATGGAATGTGTATGTAAAAGAAGGATATGGTTTGGACGCACGAAATAAAGGGACCAGACCCTAATAATATCTGTGATCATAGGGACCAGACCCTAATAATATATGTGAGGATAGGGACCAGACCCTAATAATATCTGTGAGAATAGGGACTAGACCTTTATAATATCTGTGATGTTGGGGACCAGACCCTTATAATATTTATGATGTTAGGGACTCAATATCTGTGAGGTTATAGGGCGGAAGACTCTTTAAAACGTAACGTTAGTTATGTAGGTCTCATGAAGGTAAAGAAAGTATGAAAGAAAGAATGAAAGTATGTAATAAGAAAGGTAACAGGTTAAGAATGTGATTTGTATCTTCGGATACGTATTTATAAGTAAGAATGTGTATGTAATGTATGTTGCCTGATTAACTAGAGCTCACTCAGCGTAGCTGACTTTTAGTATGCACGCAGGTGAGTAGGATGAGACAACTGGCTTGAGGAGGAAACATGGTAGAAGAATAAGAAGCTGGCATCTGAAGACCTGTGATGCTTTTATTAAATGATGTTTTTATGTCGAAAGACAAGAGATGATAAGACACGATTTTAAATGATATGTAATATTATGGTTGAAGTTTAAATTCCGCGAAATTTTTAATTAACTCTGATATTTAGAAGTATGTTGATGGGTAAATCCAACGTCCAAAGTGAGGCACCGGGAACAGGGCCTTACCAGTTTTGACGAATAATCTACCTATCTACCTATACTATAAATCAAAACCATTCTTTCACGTGTCATTCTACTAGATTAATTAACTAATATGCCAACTAATACTATTAATATTTATAGAATTATTAACCAAGTTGTCTTTTTTAACCACCCGTGTATCACACGAGCTATATCCTAGTAGTAAAAAAAAGAATGAAAGCTAGCCAAGTGTTTTATTAAGTAAGTAAAATATTTAACTTTGCCTGCTAAAACATGACGCTAAGAGAGAAACAAAATGTGAGCCGACTAAATATTTAATTTGGTAGTTAAAGTATTTAATGTGACGGCTAAATGAAGATGGCTAAGAGAGAAAAAATGAACGCCGGCTAATTATTTAATTGGTTTGGTAAATATTTTGAATTTTGGCAGCTAAAATTAGACGGGCTAAAAGAAAAAAAGAAGACGACTAAGTGAAGTTTTAGTCTACAAGCCGAGTTGGAGACAACTAAGAAGGAATATATATGGAGCCGGCTAAGAGTTAAGCCAGAGACGTAGGCTAAGTTTAGCTGCCTTTGACACGTGTCGAATTTTAATAGGCTAAAGGTGGGTCCGTTTACTTTTCACAAAATTCCATGTCAATAAAGTGGCGGCTAAATTTAGCCGGCGTCGCTGTCGTGTCACTTGTTTATTGATTAAAAACTCACTGATTGGAAAAATGTAAGATAATTTAGATATGTCTATTTTGAAAAAAAAAAAAGGGTCAAAATTTATCTATTTTGGTAATTAGCCCTTTAAATAGTTTCGTATTGTGTTCTAAAGTTTAATTAGATAGCCCATGTAATTTTCTTAACAGGCCTAACATCATGGGCCCTACTTGTATCCATGCAGGACCGTTGCCCTTGTTTGGAAACCAAGGTACTCTGCATAGGAAAAATGCAACGAAGTGATAAAAAAATCAATAAATAGAAAATTTCTTTTGCAGAGCAGAGCCGGAAATCTTGGCCCAGAACTAGAAAGCACTTGGCTTATTGGCTACTAGTTTTGTTTTGCCTTTAATTTATTTTCTGCAATCGGGTCTTTGAGCATGTTAGCATGGACAGATCGGACCTACTACATAAGGTGTGGGATCAGTTGACCTGTAGTTTATTTTTATTTATTGTTGAAGTTTTTCGATTGTCCTTCGAAATTTTCAGATGCCAACCCCTGAGTGTGTCTAAAATACTTAGAACAAATCAATCCGTATTTTTCACATTTGAATAACCAACTGGAAAAAAAATATTGTATCGAGTTCCATCAAACGCTTAATTTATTCCTTTTAAATTGTTATTGAAAGGTGCATTACCTTTTTATGAAAATGATTACTTAAAAAACTAATTGCAACTCTCAATTTTACCAGGAGTAAACATAAGTTCTTATTTATGTGATCTCACCCGAACAAAAAAGTAAAATTCGAAGGTCGGGTTAAAAGGCACCTGACCACATAAAAAGCATTTCCTGGTGAAAAAAACAAAACAAAAGAAAAAAAAATCCTTAGTGGACGGGTTAACTTCTTCTTCTTTTTATGGAGACCTAGGTTTACTTTTATAAAGTTTTGAGCAAGATTCAGGTATGCATATAGACAATTGGTTTGTGAGATTAGATATGGTCTCGATTAGACTAGAAGCACCACGGGTGACTATTGTTTTTTTCATTCATGTTAAAACCATATTTGATTCTATTGTGATTTTAGACCCAACAACTTATTTAACTATGTTGTGTTAAAATTACTTTTACGAATCTAATTTGTAAGTGTTTCTTGTATGAATTGCGTTTTAAACACCTGATAATTAGAGGCTAAATAAATTCAGATAACCATTATGAACGCTTTAGAAGATAAATAAATTACTAAAGTAATTGAAAGCAATTTTTAAACAAAAATGTAAATTTTTATTTCATCAACCCAAAATGAAATTTTATGCACGTCAAAGAGTAGCATCCCATCAAGTCATTTACAATAAATCATAACAAAATATAGGTTCATCTCATAAATTATTTTTTTTCGAACGATCAACAAAGCACGGTCATTCAACTACACCCATTGGCAAAATGCCACCCATGACCACATACACAAACGTGACTGGTGACTTGGCCCGCTACCAATTGTAACGGAAAGCCACCACCCGATGATCCACTATGATAGATCCCTAGCTCATGATGGTATTATCCTTGGCTCCCGAGTCACGACACAATGACATATTATCATGAACGAGACTTAAACCAACAACCTTCCCTAGAGCAAGTCACCGGACACCTAGAGCACTGCTCCTTTGGTAACATTCGTCACATAAAACATCATAGTAAAAACATAAAAACTCGTTACATTTAGGTACTATAAACCCTTTTTTTAACACATCCTAATTACATAAGTAAGCAGTTAATCGTCTATGAAATCAATTATCAACACACACAGACTTTGATCCAACTAATACTGTACATATTGTAATTCATAATGTAAATAGTAGCAAGTTTGTAATATTCACTCAACAATTCAAACACAAAATTCAAGAACTTGTAGAAACCACTGCTGAAACCATGGTATCCATACCACACAAATTATAACCACTGCAAAGCTTATAGTATCCATCCTCTCCCCAATTTGGTCCCCATGAATTCTTAATAATCCAATACGGCTTCTCCTTCAGCCTGCTAGGTGCATAACCAGCCGAACCGTATCCAACAAGAAGCACACCATGATCCAACCGCTTCTTTGAACATATATACGGGCACGAAACTTTCCCAATGTATGTTTGCATCCATGCTGCATTTATTCCAACTGCAACAACAATAGATAAATATAAGTTTGATAATCACGAACAAAGATGTTACATAAACATATGTAAATATGACGATGATAATTACTTGCAAGTGGGCCGTGTTTGACCAAATTGGCTGCGATTTGGTCTTCGTCTGTGCCAATGACACTGAAATTGGAGACGGATGCAGCGATTTTGGTTTTGTCAAAGTGGCATTTGCCAGCTTTTCCTGTGTACGGGTAATCCGATTCTTTTTGCACACCACTGGATTTGAGTATGTACTCGAATGCATTGTTCATTAGTCCGCCATTGCATCCCGAATCACATGAATTCTTTTCAGCTGGATCACACTGCAAAATTGTTTATTAAATTATGTCTAATTACTTATCTTAACTAAAGTGGTAATCTAAGTCAAAGAGATGATACAAACCTCATGATCACAATCTATAAGTTGTTGTTCACTCAGACTAACCAATTCCCCTGTTTGGAGGAAGTGAGATCCTTCCAAAGCTTCTGTTACACTGAACGACCAGCATGATCCGCATGAACCCTAGAACGATATCTCACCCGATTAATTAACCATAATATTAATATCATAACATATCATGTAAAACGATTCGATTATTCTGTAAAACAACAACAAATTACATGTTTTCCAAAATATATTTGTGTTCAGATTTTGACATGAATACTTTTATCAGGACTAATTGATCGAAAACTACCATTGTTTAACCAAAAATTGATTTTATTAAACCTAAAAGTGATTCAATCAAGAATAATTGATCGATAACTACAAAACAATTAACCTCAAACTGATTCAGTAACTACAGATTAATTAACCTAAATTAATTCGGTTACTACAAATTAGTTAACCTAAGATTGATTATCGATTCGTTAACTACAAATTAGTTAACCTCAGATTGATTGAACAAAGACTAATTAACCTAAATTGTTTTGATCAAGACTAATTGATCCATTACAACAAACTAATTAACCTAAAAATGATTTAATCAACAACTGCAGCCTAATTAACCTAAAATTGATTCGATCAAAACTAATTGATCAATAACTACAAACTAACAAACCTAAATTGATTCAGTAACTATAAATTACTAACCTAAAATTGATTCGACCAAAAAAGAATAATTGATCGATAACTACAAATTAATTAACCAAAATTAAATTAATATTATACTGGGTTTGGATCAAATACAAATTAATTTATCGTGATGTGAGAATCAACATAGTGTAATTATAGTCACATCATATATAATTACACTACGATGTGATTATATAATTACACTACTTATAAATATACATTTAACATGTTGTACGTTAACTTTCCCATATATATATATATATATATATATATATATACCTGATTTTTAACGGGAGTAACAGCACCACGATCACGCCAATCAAAGTCTTCTGGAAGATCACTGGTGGGAAGAATAGGCGCGTGGTTGGCATCAGCCGGAAACGCTGGAACCTTCTTATTCAACCCCAGGTACGTTTTCCGGAACTCCGAGGACGTCAAATCAGAGAACTTAGTGACTCCGTGTTCAGCCGTGGGATCAAGCAGTTGGTGACGCTTAGCACGGCGTAAGTTAGCCTTAAACACTGACAGACGGTAATCATGCTCCTCTTGAGTCGCGTACGTCTTTCCGAACTTGGTTTTAAACAGAGTGAATAAGTGGTGATGGTCGGTTGAGATTTGTTGCTATGGGTCTGGGACCACTTGACGGATCAACAGATCGGAATCGTCGAAAGCGACGGCGGAGATTAACAGGAGGGAGATTATGAAGAGGAAACGTTCCATCATGAGAATTTGAATGTGAATGTGAATGTGAATGTGAATGATGGGCTTCCTCTAGTTATATGGTTTCCGGGATGATCGGTGCAAGAGATCAACAGTTGAGATCGTGACACGTGGTGCTGTTGCATGATATCTTTCCGAAATAAAGGTGAACGTAACTTCGTCATGCACTCTAACTACAAAAGTAGGCATCTCAATTTGATATCAATACTGATTAGTTTTTTTTATTATTATAATTTGATTTTATTTTTATATTTTTTTTAATTATTACTTAATTATATCGGCCTACGATCACATTTAACACCCACAAACGCAACGTCTAAACACAACACGGGTTTTAATGGGTTTGAGTTTAAGCTTAACTGTTTCGTGTCTTAAATAGGTCAATATGTTTAAGATATGTTTAAATTTGTGTCTCGATATGTTAAAGACATGTTAACATCTTAGTAACATGTGGAGATTTTTAATTTAAAAAGTAAATAAATATATTTCTAAAAGTCCTAAACCTAAAGTCATACTTACATACAACATTTCACTCAAACCCGTCAAAACAGGATATTATATTTTTAATGGATGTTATGATTTTCTTTTATGGGTTTTTGTTTCAAACATGTTATAAATTTGTGGTTTTTTTGCTTCTATGTTATTTTTTTCCTATATAAAAGTTATTGATTTGTGGTTTTTTGTTTCAATAATGTTATGGATTATGTATTAATTAAGACTTTTATATTCGTTTTGAAAATTTTGTTTCATTACACTTACATATGTATTATTCATTCTGTCTATAAACATGTCCATTAACAGGTTAACATGTTATTAAACAAGTTCGTGTCTGAAAAAAAATAACACGATAAGTTATCGTGTTGTGTTCGTGTTTAGTACCACAGGTAATCGTGTCATATCGTGTCATATCCGACATGTTATAACAACCTTGTATGAAACCAAACTACCTAAATGATGTTTTTTTTTCCTTCAGGTAATTATGTTCCACCTTTACAACAACTAATGTTGTTTAAAGTTTAAATAGTAGCAATTATTAATTATACCATTTAATACTGTATCACCTTATTCCCATGCACATTGGTCCGATCACAATATTTAAGTTTGGTGAAGGCGATAAAGCCTACAAGGTATGGCCAAACATAGGGTTCAAATTTGATTGTGACACTTGACTATTGGGGTTCATGGTGGTTGTGGTTCGTACAGTTCAATTGAGTTCCCCCGGGAGTATTAACAATACAGTGAGTTTCCACTCAGAAGTTTAAATAACAAGTCAAATAATTATTTTTGTTTCCGTTTTGATACCATATTAAAGGATAATCAACCAATTATTTTTCACATATTAGAATCATACATTTTTACAAGATGTAATCTCATAATTTGAGGAATAAATATACACAATAAAAGAAAACTAATAACTATAAATTATTGTCTAAAAATAATTATTTTACTTGTTATTTAAACTTCTGAGCAGAAACTTATTGTATTGTTAATAGGGAGGAGAGCTATGGAGGCCCACAAAATAAACACAAGGTTCAAACTTGATGGTTACACTTGATTATTAGAGCAATTTCATTAATCTCTCTCAATTTTAAAAAATGTATATCTAAATTTTGTTTAACTTTCTTCGTCTTATTCTTTATCTATATATCTATATTTTGTTAGTATATATATGTATCTCTTTGCAGAGGCGGCTTCAAAAATTTTTGCTACGGGGGCACATAGTTGATTAGGTAAATGAGGCGTGTCAAAGATTACGGGGGTGAAACAATTGTGGAGGCCAAGAACGAAATGAGCTTTCTGGACATGTAAGAGAGTAAATTATTATTTTCTCACACACCATTAAGATTTTAAATATATATTATACATATAGTTTAGTTGTATTTTGTTAAAAGGTAAACCCAAAATCAAATAAAATTAATTATTTTTAGGGATATTGCTTTTTAATACTCTCAACTTTCACCCGTTGGTAGATAACACTCCTAACTTTCAATTTGTTATATACCACTCCGAACTTTTATCATATTTGTTTTTGTCACTCGCTCACTAACTGAAACACTAACGACATTAGTGTTGATGCTGACATAGACGTTTTTTAATTAAGTTGGCATGCTTATGTGTCATGTGCGGGTCCCACATAGCCATTTCACCTTCTTCTTCATCAAAGTAACCCTAGTTCCCAACCCACCTCCATCACCACCAACCTTCTCCATCACCAACCTCTGTAGACAAAAGTCGAGCACATTCAAATCATCATAACTCCATCTTATTTACCACATACTCATTCATGGTTGAATCAGCAGAACAAATTGACTGCAACCTCCTCGTCGCTAAAGCTCTATCGCTGGACGGCATAACCTACATGTTCGCGTGGTCGGAATCCCTGTCACCACCTTAGCCACACGCTTCGTCCCTCAGCATCAGCTTCATCTCCTTCCACAACGAACAATTTTCCATCTATGCCGCATCCGCTTTCGGCTACCTCACCTCTTGCCCTGTCGTCCTCCTCACCGTCTCCGGTCCTGGAGCCGTCCACAGGTAAGGGGTTGTTGCTAACGCCAATGGGTAAGGGGTTTTTGCCAATGCCGATGGATAAGGGGTTGTTGTCGAATACGCATGAGCTGGCGGCAAGTACTGTGAAGTAACTATGGTGAGGGAGTGTAGGATGGTGACTGTGGTGGTATGGTGGTTCACGACGGAGAGTAACGACGGGAAAAACATAGCGAAAAGGGTGTGAGAGTGATAATTAAATGTGGAATTGTGGAGGTTGGTGATGGTGAAGGTGGGTGGTGATGGAGGTGGGTAGGGAACTAGGTTTAATTTGATGAAGAAGAAGGTGAAATGGCTATGTGGGACCCGCACATGACACATAAGCATGCCAACTCAATTAAAAAACGTCCACGTCAGCATCAACACTAACGCCGTTTGTGTTCAGTTAGTGAGGGAGTGACAAAAACAAATATGATGAAAGTTGCGAGTGGTGTATAACAATTCAAAATTTTGAAGTGTCATCTACCAACGAGTGAAAACTGTGAGTTTTAAAAACCAATATCCCTTATTTATATAACTACCAAACAAAATGTTAAAGGTTTAAACTTAAGTAAAAAAAAATAACTTAACTAGCCAACCAATTTATTAAAAGTTATTTTAAATAATAAACGATTCAAAACTACAAAACGACAAGACAAGTGAATAAATTATAGGTTATAATATCACCATCCCTTATTCCCACACACATTTTTCAACTTACGCAAGCCACAACACCGGTTTATCATTGCTGGTGATCGGAAAAGGGTATGAACCATCAACTTTTGAACTTGTTCTCTCTTCACTTTAAGTATTCATTTCTAATGATGGTATACGACGGTGGGCACTGACTAATGGTGGACTCAAATTTACTGACTCGTAGCCATAAGAACCACACTCCAGCAAGACGGACCGGCCCATCGTCGCTAAGCCCTAGATACACCCATGTCTCTTTGTTCAATACTCGTGATACAACAGAAATGCTTAATGTAATACATTTAATTTTTTAGAGATGTGGATAGTGAACTTCATATATATATTCACTATACCAAAATCTCTTTTGGAAATAGAGATGAAAATGAAGATTCAAATATTAAAGTAATATAGTATAATCACAAAATATAATATATATCTTTCACTTAACTTGGAGAAGATCTATATTCCACTATCAATAGGACCATACTTGTCACTTATATAAACAATGACAACCATGCATATAATTAAAATAGAAAAGAAAAAACAAATACACAATATATCCTTATTTAAAACTTGCTATTAAGGAACAAGTTTATAGCTCTAAGGTTTCATTTCATTTAATATTATTAGCTTTCATTCAAAAATTGACTTGCACAACATGTTAACATGTGTCATTTTCATGACGGGTAATAATCCACATGTGATTATGCTATAGTGGCCAACGGACAAAGTTTGTTTGTTATTCAATTCTTAAAGCTTAAAGATTTGAATGATTATATGAAACTACCAAATTGAACTTTGTTTCTTATTCAATTGTTTGGCCAACTGGCATAGTTAATTTACAAGCAACAGATACCAAAAGTATGGAAGGGCCAAACTTTGTTAGTCAAGACTTGAAGGACCCCTTTTGAAAACAATGTATGAAACTAGCGAAACATGATGTACACGCATGGAGGATGGCCATGTAAATGGATTGCACGTAACCTTTGTTCAATCATCTCCTAGACGATTCTTCCAATTGGTTACATATGATCTAAGCAATCTTTGTCTTGATACTAAGAAAAGCAATAAACACACTTTACAATTTATATGTTTGTTATGTGTCATTATTGACGATTAGGTTTCGAAGATGTTCATAAAGATCAGTATCGGTATATGATGCTTATTTTTTATGTAAGATATATGTAGGATTGAGTTTATATAGAATGGGAACGATTATGAAAGGATTTGGTCGAAATCATGCTATCGGTTCTTCTTTATTTACTTTATGGTTGTTGGACACGGTCTGCCCAAGAGACATATTAAATTGATGTAGTTAGTACGTTATGATCCAAGTCGGGTCATACCCAATAACAAGCTAGACAAACACCGATAATATTCGTTCATATATGATGTGATCATAACAAATGAATATTAACACTTGAGTTATTTGGAAAGGAGTTTCTAAATAAAATGTACTTGTGTAATAAACAAATCATATGGATGATTTATGTTTTATGAAAGAACATTACATAGTGTTATTTAAGTTGGTTAAATAACAATATGTGAATAATAATAACCAAGCATGTCTCTTAACATATAATAGGTTTTATAAGTTATAAGTTATAAACTTATAAAAGTATATATGTATGGATATATATATATATGTTAAAAGTTTTATAAAAGAAAAAGATAATAACTCTTTCAGATGTAATATTATTATATGTTTGAGTGGAGACATGCAAGGTGAGTGGAGACATGCAATGGTTATTATTGGTGGAGAGAAAGATGCCTTTAAATAAAACCAAGTCTTTCTCTTTCATTCTTTCATAACACACATAATTTCCAAGTAAACTTTTCTCTCTTCCTCTCTTGGGTATTTTCATCCAACATAAGAAAAGAAGAAGAAAATTTCAAGTGCAAATCCTAGCTAGAAGTGGTGTGTTGTTGAAGCTTGGGGTATGTTAGCTTGAGGAGCTTCCATATTCAAGTTCTTACCTTTAAATCATCATCTCTTTCACCCGGTTTTTTCATATTGAAAGGTAGTAGTAACATGCATGGACTTATAGTGACATGCATGTATTTGATAATGTGTAATTCGTATTTGGATCCGGGTTTGGGTTTTGCATGTTTAAAATTGGTTTTATACATATCATATTAACAAGATTTAAAACTTTTATATCCGCTGCGTTTTTGGTAAAATAGGGATTTTATCACTTTGATAATCTTGTTAAAACCCAACAATGGCATCAAGAGCCGCTTATACGAATGCATGCTTCATTAGACCCAAAATTTTTCGGGTTTATGGTGGGTTTCACCATTTGGCCGAAACTTTTTGGGGTTTTGGTTACCCCATGGTTTTTCAAGGTTATACTTTACATGCATGTGGTAATCTTGAAAAACCAAGTCATTTGGATGATTGTTTAGTTTGTTTGGACAAAACCGAAACTTTCGGTTTGCTTAAGCTTTGGCCGAAAGTTTTGCGGCAAAAGGGGAACCATTTTGGTCTTGTATTATTGCATATTTGGATGTGTAATAGATGTTCATAACCTAGCCATGGCCTTGTGTTTGGTTGAATGATTGTGTTGGTTGTTTGTTCATTCGATTTGGTTGTAATATTTATTTGGGTTTGTAATCTATTTATTCATTCATATGGCTTGTAATAATAAGTAGATTAGATGTATTTCTTTTACTAGAAAAATGTATTAGGATATATTTTGTAAAAGAAGATACATGGATGGAAGCCCAAATAAAATGATGAAGATCACAACACCGGGAGTAAACACTTGGAGCATATGGACGCGGAATCAAGTGGGAGTTCACCGACACAAGTGCATGTTCTTTTGGGTCCCTTAGGAGAGACTTTTTGACACACTTGTCTTCGGTCAACAAGTGTTGTCAATATTAGGAGGCTATGGTTATGAACTTGTGGTTGTGTATATTTTATGCTTGCATGGTTGATTTACTTATTATTTGCAATATGGTTTGCTTAACAACTTAAAATCAACTAGCATAAAATTGGTTCCTTAGAAATCGTTAGGTAATAAAAATTGGTTTTATTAATAACTAATGATTTCATAATAAAAATGGGTTTTATTAATTGGAACTTTGAAAATGGGTTTTTCAACTAAGTACCATACATTTGAATGCATGCAAATGAAAGGTACAATAAATAGTTTTCCAATCTAGAATTTAGAAAACTAAAATCCCTTTTTAAAAACAAGTTAAACACCATCCTTTTATACGACACTTAAGTCACTTGTAGACTTGAAAGTGAGTTAGGATCACCTAAGCACTTTTAAGAAAACTTGTGATCTTAAGGTGATTTTACAAGTACTTTTGGCATTAGGATCACCTAACCACTTGTATGAGTAAACTCACACGTGTGTATAAGTAGGACGACTTGATTTGAAACCATGAGTATAGGATCACCTTAACATGGCGTTCAAAGGTGTTGATGGGATTTAACATACCAACTAAACATATGATGTTTAACCGATCCCATAAAACTAGAAGTTGCAAAGGGTTGCAATTGTCAAACGTTGACTACCTTGTTAATTCGAATAGTAGGATAAAGGTCACCTAACTACTATTTGAATGAAACGTTGGGTTCTAGATTTTAATCAATAATTGTCTTGGAGACATTTAAAGGGTATTAAAGATTAAAATTTTATTAATATCGAAAATACTAATTTGAACTTTGTTAAAATTCTTTTAGATGGCCGCAAACAACGCACCGAACGCAATTATCCCACACGTGCATAATCTATCACTAAGATCCATTCTGGATAAGGATCGTCTAAACTTTAACAACTTCATGGATTGGTATCGAAACTTGAGAATTGTTCTCAAGCAAGAAAAGAAGTCTTATATTTTAGACGATCCTATTCCCGATGAACCCGATGTCAATAACTTGGATGCCTATGCGGATTGGTTAAAATACGCCGAGGATTCGGTGCAAGTTTCTTGCCTCATGTTGGGAACAATGATTCCCGAGATCCAAAAGGATTTCGAGAATCATGGGGCGTATGACATGATAACCCAACTTAAGGAAATGTTCCTTACTCAAGTTCGGGTTGAGCGATTCGAAACGGTTCGAGCGCTTCATGCATGTCATATGGAAGAAACCCAATCTGTTTCATCTTATGTACTTAAGATGAAGAGCCACATTGATCGGCTTGAACGGCTTAACTGTCCCGTCTCAAAAGAGTTAGCCACGGATTTAATCCTAAATGGCTTAACTAAAAGGTTTGAGACATTCGTCATGAACTACAACATGAATGGATGGGACAAAAGCATTGGTGAGCTTCACGCAATGCTTAAGACAGCCGAGGCCGGCATGGGTAAAAAGGTTTTACCCGTTCTTGCGATCAATGAGGGTGGCTCAAAGAAAAGGCATCACCCGGAACCAAAAGCAAAGGTTTCCGTTGGTAAGGGGCAAGTCAAGAAGGGGTTCAAGGGAAAGGCAAAGGCGGAGCCGAAGCCAAAGAAGCTAAAGGTTAGCGCTGAGGATCCGTGCTTTGGTTGTGGTGAGATAGGTCATTGGATGAGAAACTGTCCGACCTATCTCAAGGAGTTGAAAGCTAAGAGGGATGCGGGGCAAACCTTAGGTACAACTTTCATGATTCACATTGATCTTAATATTATTTCTTCTAACACATGGGTATTGGATACCGGATGTGGAACTCAAATATGCAATTCATTGCAGGGGTTCAAAAGAAGAAATGAGGTGAAGAAAGGAGATATAAGTCTCTTCATGGGCAATGGAGCAAAGGTTGACGTCCAAGCCCGAGGAGATTATGTTTTAAAGCTTCCAAATGGTTTGGAAATTGTTTTGAAAAACATTTTATATTCCCCTAGTTTAACTAGGAATATTATCTCTGTTTCTGTATTAAGACAATCTGGTTATGACTTTAAGTTTGTTGATAATGGTATTTATGTTTTCATGGATAATGTCTTTTATTTTAAAGCGATGCCGTTTTATGGCATTTATGAATTAATTCATGATGACTCATACATTGATAACTCGTTGTACCAAGCTAACACCAAAAGACTCAAAATGGATTTGAGTAATACTTTTCTTTGGCATTGTCGTCTTGGTCACATAAACAAGAATCGTATTCATACACTTCGAAATAATGGTCTTTTGAAATCAAATGTTGATTCATTTGATGAATGTGAATCTTGTTTATTGGGAAAGATGACCAAAGAACCCTTTAATGGAACAAATGAAAGGGCGAAAGACTTATTAGGTATCATACATTCGGATGTATGTGGACCTTTTAGGACAATGACAAGAAATGGTGAAAGATACTTCATTACCTTTACCGACGATTATAGTCGCTATGGGTATGTGTTCTTGTTAAGACACAAAAATGAGGCCTTTGAAATGTTCAAAGTCTTCCAAAATGAAGTACAAAATCAACTCAACAAAACAATCAAAGTACTACGTTTCGATAGAGGAGGTGAATACCTCAATGATGCGTTTCTAGAACATCCTAGGAGTTGTGGGATTGTCTCACAACTTACTCCACCTGGAACACCACAACATAATGGTGTGTCCGAAAGGAGGAATCGAACTTTATTGGACATGGTTCGATCCATGATGGCTAGATGCTCATTACCTCTATCATTTTGGGGTTTCGCTATGATCTATGCTGCCCGTATTTTAAATATGGCACCAACCAAGAAAGTGGATAGGACACCTTTTGAAATATGGCATGAAAAGGCTCTAAAATTTTCATATTTAAAGGTATGGGGTTGTGAGGCTTATGTTAAGATCTACACCCCTGACAAACTTGAATGTCAATCCACTAAGTGTATATTTGTAGGATATCCCACGGATTCGATGGGATATTATATCTACAATACAAGCGAGCATAAAGTGTTTATAGCTCGAAAGGCTAAGTTCTTGGAAAGAAGGTTCCTTATGGAAGGAACTGATAGAACTGTAGAACTCGAAGAGGATCGAGAACTATAAGCCGATACAAGTTTGGTTAACACTAGCAATCAACAAGAGGTTGTTGAGGATGATCAAATGGTTGATCAAAACACACAAAACATTCGCAAATCTGGTAGAGTTAGCACCCCACCTGAGAGATATGGATTTTTCATGGATGGATGCTACATGGTTGATTCGGATGAACCCACCACATACCGAGATGCGATGTCGCAATCTGATTGTGACAAATGGCTAGAAGCCATGAATGTTGAGATGCAATCCATGCATGACAATCAAGTATGGGACTTGGTTGCTCCACCTCTAAATTCCAAGCTGGTTGGAAGTAAGTGGGTTTTCAAGAAGAAAACTAATATGCATGGAAACTTGGATACTTATAAAGCTAGACTTGTAGCAAAGGGTTTCACTCAAACTCAAGGGGTTGATTATGATGAAACTTTCTCGCCCGTGGCGATGCTAAAGTCTATAAGGATATTGTTTGCCATAGCCGCATATTATGACTATGAGATATGGCAAATGGATGTCAAAACTGTTTTTCTAAATGGGCATCTTAATGAAGATGTTTATATGGTTCAGCCTGAAGGTGTTGTCGATCCACAACATCCTAACAAAGTATGCAAGTTGAAGAAATCAATCTATGGATTGAAACAAGCATCCAGAAGTTGGAATCACCGTTCTGATGATGAAGTTAAGAAATTTGGATTCATCAAAAACGCTGATGAAGCTTGTGTGTATAAGAAAGCTAGTGGGAACATCATAACCTTTCTGGTATTATATGTCGATGACATATTACTGTTTGGAAATGACATTCCAACCTTGGAAGGTGTGAAAGCCTGGCTTGGAAGTTGTTTTTCCATAAAGGATCTTGGTGAAGCCGCCTATATTCTGGGAATAAGAATCTATAGGGATAGATCAAGGCGGTTGATAGGTTTGAATCAAAGTGCATACGTTGACAAGATCTTGAAAAGGTTCAAGATGGAAAACTCTAAGAAAGGTTTGGTACCTATTCAAAGAGGAACGATGTTGAGTGCTTCTCAATGTCCAAGCTCAAAGGATGAGCAAGACAAAATGAGTGTATCCCATATGCATCTGCTATAGGATCCATCATGTATGCCATGATTTGCACTAGACCGGATGTGTCATGCGCCTTGAGCATGACAAGTCGATACCAACAAAATCCGGGAACTAGCCATTGGATGGCTGTTAAGAGCATATTGAAATACCTTAGAAGGACTAAGGATATGTTTCTAATATATGGCTCTGGTGAGGAGGAACTCGTTGTAAAGGGTTACACTGATGCGAGTTTCCAAACTGATCGAGATGATTCTCGATCACAATCGGGATACGTTTTCGTTCTCAATGGTGGTGCTGTCTCATGGAAGAGTGCAAAACAAGACGTGGTAGCTTTATCCACCACTGAATCTGAATACATCGCCGCCTCCCTGGCAGCTCAAGAAGCTGCATGGATTAGAAAGTTCATTGCCGATCTAGGAGTGGTTCGTACCATTCAGGACCCTCTAGAGATCTTTTGTGACCAACGAGGGTGCGATTGCTCAAATCAAGGAACCCCGCGCACATCAAAAGACTAGGCACATTGAGCGGAGATTCAACTACATAAGGGATGAAGTTGAAAAGGGAAAGATATGTATTCGCAAAGTTCACACTGATCAAAACATTGCGGACCCACTCACGAAACTCCTTGAAAGGCCGAAGCATGAGAGTCATACTTGCGCCTTAGGACTTCGATATTCTAGTGATTGGATTTGATCAAAATTTGTATTTGGATATTGGAACAATTTTATTTTAACTCAATCATATGGTTTTGGTTATGGTCATGTTCTTGAGTTATGTTCCATTTTAGTATGTTTAAATCCGTGAATAATTTGAATTATTCTAAACGTCCGTAGTCGTTCATATTTGTGGGAACAAATGTGAAAGTAAGACTATTATGACTTGGATTGGTAGATATTCATGAGGTATGAACATAGCAAAGGGTTGCTGCCAAGGTTCATAGATATTTATGGGATAAATATTGGACTGACCCGCTCTCAATTTTACTGCATGGAATCCTTGGGATTTGTGATCATAAGTAAATTTGAGTAAATGCGAACTTCATAGTATCCTCCGACCTGAGATACATATTGGGTCTTGATATTCATCGACTATTATGCTTTGACTTAGTTCTTCGCTGCTCTGAAATATGTCAGTACATAAGGCTAAGCTCAAGTATAGTACAAGGTGATAGTGAGACGTATGTAGTCAATATGGGATTTGTCCCTCTTATTCGTTGAGAGTTAAATGTCTAAGGCCTGACAAGTTAAATCAACAGAGAATGATCACTCTGTGTCTCTGGATTTAACATGACATTTGTGGCAAAAGGATAAATGATAGTTTCACCTAAATGATTTTCAAGTATGGGACTTGAAAGGGATGATGTTATTGAATGGCACTTCGTCATACGTATTAGGGGTAGTAAGCCGTAGTTAGGCGGTATTTGCTACTTGCATCAATCTTCTATGTATCTTGTGCAAGTGGGAGATTGTTGGGCTCAGTCTGCCCAAGAGACATATTAAATTGATGTGGCTAGTACGTTATGATCCAAGTCGGGTCATACCCAATAACAAGCTAGACAAACACCGATAATATTCGTTCATATATGATGTGATCATAACAAATGAATATTAACACTTGAGTTATTTGGAAAGGGGTTTCTAAATAAAATGTACTTGTGTAATAAACAAATCATATGGATGATTTATGTTTTATGAAAGAACATTACATAGTGTTATTTAAGTTGGTTAAATAACAATATGTGAATAATAATAACCAAGCATGTCTCTTAACATATAATAGGTTTTATAAGTTATAAGTTATAAACTTATAAAAGTATATATGTATGGATATATATATATATATATATGTTTAAAGTTTTATAAAAGAAAAAGATAATAACTCTTTCAAATGTAATATTATTATATGTTTGAGTGGAGACATGCAAGGTGAGTGGATACATGCAATGGTTATTATTGGTGGAGAGAAAGATGCCTTTAAATAAAACCAAGTCTTTCTCTTTCATTCTTTCATAACACACATAATTTCCAAGTAAACTTTTCTCTCTTCCTCTCTTGGGTATTTTCATCCAACATAAGAAAAGAAGAAGAAAATTTCAAGTGCAAATCCTAGCTAGAAGTGGTGTGTTGTTGAAGCTTGGGGTATGCTAGCTTGAGGAGCTTCCATATTCAAGTTCTTACCTTTCAATCGTCATCTCTTTCACCCGGTTTTGTCATATTGAAAGGTAGTAGTAACATACATGGACTTATAGTGACATGCATGTATTTGATAGTGTGTAATTCGTATTTGGATCCGGGTTTGGGTTTTGCATGTTTAAAATTGGTTTTATACATATCATATTAACAAGATTTAAAACTTTTATATCCACTGCGTTTTTGGTAAAATAGGGATTTTATCACTTTGATAATCTTGTTAAAACCCAACAATGGTCTCTCATTTAGACAAAAGGGATTCGGCTACTTGGGTAGTTGGCCAAGTGCTCGAGGGTTACGTCTCTTGATGAAAAAGTTCGAAGTTCAGTCATTAGCCGAAAAAGGTGCTTAATCCCTTCTTTTTTCTTTTGAACCATATCTTTTATGTATGTACCTACATATAATTAGATTTATCATTTACACTACTAGAAAAAAGGTCTTCCTTGACATGCGCACAATGACACGCGTTGATTTATGACGTGCAATTGTGCAAGTCATTAAAATGAAGTCATAATTTTTGAAAATTAGAAGATTTATGACACTCATTTTTGTGTGTCATTGAACAAGTGTCGTAAATAAAAAAAAGGTATGCGTGTCACATATGCGAGTCATGGTTCACTCAAAAAAAAAATACAATATATCCATCAAAATATGCAGGTCATATATTTGACCTAATTAGAATAACCCACGCTTCTATCTAACATATGAACTGCTTCTCTCAAAGCCCAAAACCACCACCGGCCATCACCACCACGAATGCCAACACCACCATGAACGCCATCACCACCACGGACTCCGTCACCACCACGACAGTCCGACACCACCATCGAATTTTTGAAGGATTGAAGCAAGAATTTTGAGTCTATTGAAGGATTTTTCTAAGGATTTCAACTTCTTTGAGGTATATGCCTTCAATTTCACCTTACTCTACTTTTAATTGGCTAGGATTTAATGGAGTGTTATATAATTCGAACATAATTGAACTGTTATTTCTTGCAAAAATCTGAAACATAATTGAAGTGTTATATAATAATAATCTGAAGCATAATCTGAACTGACTTACAAAACTGTTTTAAGTTTTTTTATTGAATCGATACAAAAATCAAGACGAGCTGACACCGAGCTTCAAATAAAGCTTATTTACTTATCGAGCCCGAGCTAAATGGGAAGCTCGTCGAGGCTTTACGAGCCATGTGTATTAATTACTGAGCTCAAGTCGAGCTTTGGCTCTTTTATGGTACTACGCAAGCGTGAGCCGAGCTTAGGCTCTTTTATGATTTTCTCAAAATATATAAAATTAATTATAAATGTATATAACTTAATTACTAAATGAAAATTGTTTTAAGGTTGTGACTTGTCGTATGAATTAACTCATGCTACCTTGACCCGAGCATGTAAAACTAAACATTAAAAATAGCTAATACTGAAATGGGTCAAATGGGCCAAAAGTCGATTAAACATGTGTTCAACTGACTAGAACCCATATTGGTTAGTTCATTTGATCCAACTTAAAGTTTGTACAAAAAACGAGTTGTTTTGATTCGAACCCGACATGATCCGTTAACTAACATGACCGACCTGCCCGTTGATCCAACGTTTGCATTTTTATAACCCAGGTAGCTGAACGGGAGGCCTGCGGTGAAATCATGTATGTGATGCTTTAGAAATTAGTGACACGGTTATATTACAAATAATTTTTCAAATCTCCATAATGAGCTACGTTGTGCATAGACTAAAGCTTTGGTATTGCAAATTAAAAACCTTTTGTATGCCAAATTAGTGTTTTTATTGTATTTAACATCTACTTGAAACTTGATATTTCTTTTATTTTTATTAGTTTGCTTTGGACTTGGGTCTCTCTTAGTATTTGGAGAAGTTTGTATAAAGGTGAACAGAGTTAACCAAAGCAAATTTAAATGTGAGCAAGTAGGACCGGTAATCTTTCTGTTTAGATTAGTTGCTTCAATATAGTAAGTGTGTGAAATTTGGGCATTTAATCTTTAACCTAATCAAATTTATTAATAATGTCCATTTGAGCTATAATGCTAAATGTGTGAAATTTGGGCATTTAATCTTTCAAGAATAATTTAGTACTCATGTTATCTTTTTTTTGGTAGGGTGGTACGCCTACTATTTCAAATCTTTGGGGCTTGTTTGGCATCAAGCAGTTTTGTGCCATCATAAATCCACCCCAGGCCGGTATTTTAGCAGTTGAATATGGATAGTGTAACTAAGCTCATTTTCAAATCATGTGTTGCAACTTGTAGGCTCTTTTTAATGTTGCAGTGGTTTCATGTGGAATCAAATGGCCGTCGAAAGAAGTATGAACATGTTAACTGTTTGTTGATTGACTCGTTCTATCTATGTATCAAGTGTGTATCTATGTGATTTGTGCATATTTTGTACATTTTTATATATATATCGTTTGATCTTTATTTGTGTGTACATATTTATTGCACTACAAGAAAATATACCTTTAATGATACGCAAATTACGACACCCACACATTTATGACGGTAAAATTTTTTTGTCATAAATAAGTGTCATCATTCTATAGAGTTTGAAAGAAAGACTACCTTAATTTTTGTGAATC
>NW_027502858.1:0-57154 GCF_021521415.1 Bidens hawaiensis
CTTAACTTATGATTTCGGTAAGAACAATAACTACACTGTTTAACTTTCAATTTCAATCCTTATAATATAAATAAGATAGGTCTCTAACCCATTTAATCTTTATTTAAAGTGTTTTTTATCAAACAATTTTCGCTCATTGATTTTTTTAAAAAGCTTACCACATATCGGTTTTCTCGACGTTCCAATATAAATTTCGTTAAAACGGAAGATTATATTGTTGGAATCGTAAACTAGTGAGTACCGATAGGGTACCAATACCATGACAAACCAAACTGATACTTTTTTTAAACGATCAACTAATCCTACAAATGGGCTACCGGCTAAATTCACCACATCGGGATACACTCGCCTTTTCATCTCGGGAAAACTCTCACCTAAGGCCAACACCCATGAACACTCGTCTAAAAACACGACAGTGCGGTGAGAAAAAGCACATTCAGTTCAAGAATCCAACTAGTGAACATTACCTTCTCGCTTAGTCTCCCATCATCACTTTGATGCCGCTAAAACTAAATACCCATTTTCACAGTTTCTGTTCGATGTAAATCACGTGTCGATATTATTTTTAGAAACATCACGACTTTATATTTTTCTGGTTTTCTCTTTTGCTCGTAACAAACCAAAACAAATATTTTTACATCGACGAGTAGTATCCCAAAAACAAACAAACAAAGAGTGAATATTGAAGCAGCAGAGATGAGTGAAATAGAGGCGGCGAAGAGATCTCCGTCGTCCGATGACCGGCAAACCACCAAAAAAGTCGTAATTAAGAGCGCCGATATGAACGAAGATATGCAAACTGAAGCCGTCAATGTCGCCGTTAAAGTAATTATTATTTCATAATTAATATTTTTTAATCAATCCTGTTTCATTGAATCTGTAACTTAACAATTAACTGTAATTTTGAATGAAATGATTTATTGATTCAAACGGTATATAATATAACCTAATTACGAAGCGTTAACGGTAAACTAACGGTGAGCTAACAAAACTAACTGTGAACTAACAGAGTTTACATCAGTATTAATTCTCGTCTTTTGAATCGTTCGAGTTTCATTGAATCATAAACGTATGTAACCTAATTAAGAAGAGGTTAACAGCAACCTAACTAGTTAACAAAACTAACTGTAATCTAACGGAGATTGCACAAGTATATATCCTACTCTTGTTAATCGTTCGAGTTTCATTGAATCTGTAACCTAACAGCTTATTTAGCAATTATTTGTAATTTTGAATGAAATGATTTATTGATTTAAAGACGTATAAAACTTAATTACGAAGAGTTAACGTAAACTAACTAGTTAACAGAGATTGCATAAGTCTGAATCCTCCTCTTGTTAATCGGTCGAGTTTTGTTGAACCTGTAATCTCAGAATTAGTTTCTGTTTTATTGTAATTTTGAGTGAAATGTGTCATTGATTCATAAACGTATATAAACCTAATTACAAAGAGTTAATGGTTAATCTAACTATTTAACGGAGCTAACGGTGAGTTAACGAAAGTAACTGTAAAGTAACGGAGTTCGTGTTACATTTGTGCAGGCATTTGAGAATTGCAGTGTGGAGAAGGATGTGGCGAACAGATAAAGAAGGAGTTTGATAAGAATCACGGTCCTACGTGGCACTGTATTGTCGGCAAAAACTTCGGTAATTTCTTATTTTGTTAGGATTCATGAATTTGTTTCTGTAGTGTTTATAGAACCTTACTTATAATTTGTTTGTTTATTGGATTGATTGGTTGAGTTTAGAGTGTAAATGTATGGAGCCGAGCCCGAGCTGTCGAGCTCAGCTTGTTTTGACTTACGAAAGCTCGAGCTCGGCTTGTGAGTTGTTTTTTCAAGCTTTGGCTCAGTTGATTCATTATTTTATTGATTAATATATATATACACGCATTAATTATTTATATATGTTTTGAGAAAAATCTTAACGGTTCGAGCTCAGATGTGGCAGCGCGAAACTAATACCTAAAAGTCCAAAAGAGGAAACTTAACTTAACAACACACAGGGCTCGTTAAGGCTTGACGAGCCTAAACGAGCTTCCCATACAAGGCTTGAATCCATGCTCGTTAACTAAAAGAGCTTTATTTGAGGCAAGGGCTCAACTCGGCTCTAAAAAGCTTGGTTAGTTTTGAGTTTTTTGTTCGGTCTGATCTTGATTAGCTCGCGAGCGGCTTGGCTCGTTTGCACCCCCTACTTGAGTTATCATGCTTTCAGATGTTTTTTCAGGGAATGCATAGCAGTTTGATTTTGATTTTGAAATCTAGATCTAATAATCCAGGCTAAAAGTCATATTCCAGTGGATTGTTGAGTTTATGAGTGTGGTGCAAAGTTGTGGTATGGTGTATGTGAATCTGTTGTGATTATCCAGATTTCATTCTATGTGTTTGTGCAGGGGAAAATAATTATATATAAGAGGTGGAATGTGGAGAGGTTATTTTAGTCTTTATCAAGTTTGTTAGCACCATTATAGGTGGTGATTTAGGTCAAATTTTACATTTTCTGTCACACACATTATCAGGGCATCCTTAGTGGATATGAAAAACATCCCGCCACGTCACTGCCATGTAGGCATGAGGGCTTTTTTCCAATATGGCTTGGAATGGTTTCACTTGGCATCAACAAAAAACATAATTAAACCTTATATTTAGGTGAGGTGGCATGATTTTAGTGGCTCAAATAAAAAAATATTAAATACCCCCTGCCCTAACGTTGTTGCCTGCGTAGTGGTGTTTGGGCGTGTTTGGGGTGAGGTGTCATGGGCAACGCCGCCACCACAGATGCCCACATTGATTTGTTGTGTTGACTCTTTAGGATGGTAAAGTGAGAAGTTATTATCTCATATAGATCAAAATATGCATGTGTGTATACATGTACATATGCATGTATGTAACCTATAGACTGCTAACATGCAGAAGTCAGCAAGTATCTTGATCCATGCCAATGGAGTTGTTTATATCCTATCTTTCTTGGGAGTTTGTTTTCTGATTATATTCTTGAAAATAAACATCAGAAGTTAAAAACAATAAAGAAGTAAATTAATAACATCGTTACCAAGTTAGTGCTTGTAGGGATATGATGTGTGTGGTATATCAACATATCACACCTCTGCTTGGTTGAATGTTAGTTTAGTCTTAATCCACAATTGACATGCCTGCTAGTCTGCTACTAGACAAATTAGGTGTAGGTTTGTTTTGCTAAAGTATAAACATAACCAAGTTACCAAATACCACCTAATAGTTACACCTAATATTGGCTGATTTCAGTAATCTCATTATCTGGTAGTCTCTGATTTCCTAATACCAGTAGCTCATGTGTAATATTGCTTTTAGTTGAAACATATCCACCATTATATCTGTTTCCGTTATATATATTCTCTGCAGATTCATATGCAGTTATGCACTAATGTTTTAGGTTTATAGTTTTATACCTGCACCAGTCTTAGGTAAGCCTAAAAGTAGAGTCTATACTCTATATACAGAAGCTGTTAAATGATGCAAGTTTGGATGATATTGTTGCTGTACTTCATCCGTTGCAAAAACACTAATACTTACCATATTTATTTAATTTGCTCATGCCACACCGATTATGTAAGATATTGTAAATACCTCTTTAGACATCCTTAATTAAACAAAACTCACTTATTTTCATGTCCCACCACATAACCATAATCGCAGTATCGCACACTTAGGATTAGATGGTTTGGTTATTGTGAGTCTAAAACTCTAATTACATGACGTGAAGAGATTGATGGAGGTAAAAAATAACAACATAATCTTTGGGTTGCATTTTGCAGGGTCTTACGTGACGCATGAGACAAACCACTTTGTTTATTTCTATTTGGAATCAAAGGCCGTGTTGCTGTTCAAATCTGGCTGAGCATGCTTTATTACTGCTGTTGCTGCTTACATATGTATGTATTCTAAAAACTAAACAAAATCTGAATATGCGTTTTCTGTGTTTAGACGCGTGTTTTGTGTACTTGTAGATATATTTGTTGGATTCTTTCTGTATTGTGTTTTGTTTGAATCAAAATTTCCGAATCACATCCCTATTTTAGCATCGTAGTATCGAGTTTTACTAATTCACGAGACACACAAATCGCCTATATTTTCTTTACCGAAAGGAAACTGTCATCCCGTTACGTAAATCTCAGTGCCTTTCACACAAACTCTTCTGTGAATATATTACATCAGTAACAAAATTCTCCACTGATTTCCCATCATAGCTTCTTGAAGGCTACTGTCCCCTACAAGTTGGGATTTTTATGTGATTATGTTGTATTGATGAAAGTTACGGTTAATATCATGCTTCAAAATCAAGCCAAATCATAAAACTGAAGCGTACCGAACTTGATTGAATGTTATTGTATTTATGATCCATATTCATTATTTTAAGCCAAAAAATGCATGCTCAAATTCATTAACCGGTAGTTAATAATAATTTCTTATTATTATTATTTTTCTTTTTGCAATTGGCCTTCTGGCTCAATGGCATGGGAGTGATGGTTAAGACTTGGGATCCTTGAGGTCTCAGGTTCGAAACCTGACTCAAGGGGCTTTTCCCACAGTGGTGGGTTTCCTCCTTGATGGTGTTCTTGGGTGAGTCAGGCCTGGAGCGTTAAAATCAGTATGGGCGGTTGACATCCCGTTTCAGGAAGGCTCACTCGGCTATTGGTGGTGGATCCAAACACTATTCAAAAAAGAAAGTTAATAATAATTTTAAGCTCAATTTATCAATTTAGCCACCTTTTTTAAACTCAAAACATTTTAAGCTCAAATGTAAAACCGAAATCACTCCCTAATTGAACAGAACCGAACCAAAACTTAAATTTTAGTTTTTTTTTGCCAAAGGCTACCATATGGCCAGCCTAGAGGTGGACAAACCGAGTTTTTTCAGGTCGGGTTTTTGACGGGTTTTGGCTAGGTCGGGTCCGGGTTTTGACCGGGTAAAGGTGGAACCGGTTCTAATTGGTCCGGTTTCTCTGAGAAACTGAAACCTTGTTCGTACCCACGGGTCAGGTATACCGATTACCGGGTCTGGTCCGGAATGCCCATATACACCTTTAAATTTCCTTTCACTGGACCGGTGTACCCAGTCTATATATGGGCTCGAATTCACTTACTAACAGGCCGTTTTCTCAATGTTCATCTCCTCTCAGACTCACAAAAACCAAAAAGGGATTTGGTACAATTTGTTATTGTGCTCTGTAACCTCTGTTTCGGTTCTATATTATATAATAGCACCTTTGAGTAAGGTTGCATATGATTTTTTTAACTCCTTAGAAGAAGAATTGGCGATTGCGTTTCATTCTAGGTATTCAGTTTATCAGCTAAGCAGTTTGACAATGAATTTAGTAGATATCATTAGATTGACGGTTGCAGTATGTATATTTTCATAGTTATTCTTAGTTATGTACAGATTCAGATTGCATAGGCACTTGCACTTCATGTTCTGGACATTGGTTTAGGCTATAGAGATCAGTGTTGTTGAACTCGATAGGCGCTAGTCAGGCGGTGGGATATGACTATCGATTAATAGATTGGAATTTTATATGTAACTTTTCAAAATTATATAAAAAAAACCACTAAGATACTTGAAAACTCGTGTAAACCACTTTTAAACATTTATTATATTCATTCTTTTTATATGTTATTAATTTGACCAAAATCAGAAATAAATAAAAAGATAAACGTAGCTTGTGGAATGCATTATGTAGCTCATAATCTACATATATTTACCTCGTATGGGATATGTATATGTAACTTGGCAAGATGCATATATATACTTCCGCAATGTACATATTTGTTTAATTTCTTTTTGGTTTCGCAAAGATTAATAACACATAAAAAGACCAAAAGGAGTGAAGATTAAAAAAAAGTGGTTTTGAGATTTAAAGTGGTTTTCGTTGGAACACTCCCCTGTAAATGTATTACATAACTTTTCAAAATAATACAAGGAGTTTGACCAATTTTGACTAAATTGGGCAGACTTTGACCAACTACCGATTATAGGGTCTGATTACATGAAAAGGAATCGATAAGCCACCGATTAGCACTAATTCCGATTATAACAACACTGATAGAGAGATGAAACAGAATATGAGTTTCATTTTCAATGCAACACATTTCATTTTCAGTGTGTAGACAACAATCTATGTTATTACCTGTATTTCTGTTTTTTTTTCTTTTTATTTTTGTTGTTTAGTTGAGATAATCACTACACAAGTCAGGAACAATAATGCAGTCTCATCTTATTCTTCATTCTTAGGGATTTAATTATAATAGATAGAATAAATTAGAAGTGTTTTAAGTGTCAAAAATAGCAATGTATTTTCACCTACAACTTACTTTAAAAGTTATCAGAAGTAGAAACAATAAAACATACATTTATATTGTTACCGATCATAGCGACAGACTTTCGGTTCTTTAACTAATAAATGGTGCTTTATGTTTTAAAAACTGAAAATATGTTGCTACTATTGGCACAATGTGAGTATTGTTATGAATAGGGGTGTGCGTGGTGCGGTTCGGTGCGGTTTTTGACTAAAACCGAACCAAAAACCAAACTTTCGGTTTTATGATTTTTTAAAACCATTCGGTTTCGGTTTTTGGGTTCGTTCGGTTTTGGATGCGATTCTTCTGGGTTTGCTAATCGAGCAAAAACTTTTTGGGCAAAAAACCCAAGATATTGAAATTGGGCATGATATTTTTTTTAAAACTAATGATTAATAGAATATTGAATATTTGGACTTCAAATATTAAAAGCTAATAATAAAAAAAAATTAAAATCAAAATCTAGTTCTATTAGTTATTAACCATATCCAGAAACCAAATATATTTGTAATCAACCATATGTTAAAACTAAACAAATAGTCATCAGTAGATTTTGCTTTAATGGTCATGGACTTATGGTTAAGATATCGTGGTTATTTCAATTTTTGGTTATTTCGCTTCGGTTCGGTTTTTTCGGTTCTTAACAAAATACAAAACCGAACCAAAACCATTATTTCGGTTTTTGCTTAAGTTCAAAACCGAAACGCCGGTTTCTAATACGGTTTGGTTTTTTCGGTTCAGATTTTTTGCTTTTTTCGGTTTCGATTCGGTTTTTTCGGTTTTGTGCACACCCACCCCTAGTTATGAATAAATTGAAAGATTATGTGTAGGAAGGAATGAAGGATTAGTACATACCATAGTGCATACTGCAGTCTGCATGCCGTATGTTGTATGACTTAAAAGATATTAAAACAAACTTCAATTAATGTCTGTACATAAATGTTTATCAACTAAATAAACCCAATTCCTTGCTCACACTCCATAATTTGATATTCACTGCTTCTTCCCACCAATTGTCTTGCATTCAATGACTCTTTCTCCCAGTCTGTCCTGTAAATCACGATCAATATCGATAACACGCACGCCACCTGTGCCGCTAACAGCCCGTAACACAGCCCTAAGAACCCCAATCTCCACACAAAAGCTAAAATTATCGCTATAGGTGTACCCACCAGATAAAATGAACATAAGTTAATTCTCGCACCAATAGATGGCCTTGCACTTCCACGAAGAACGCCCGAACACGTCGTTTGCGGGCAGTTTGCCAGCTCACAAACTCCAATTATAGGTAAAGCAGCCATTGTTAACTCCAAAACTTCGCTATCACTTGTGAACACTTTCCCCCATGCTTCTCTTCCATATGTTATCCCCAATAATCCAAAAGCCGAAGTTAAAAGCGCCAGCCCGATCGCCACGAGCGTCGCCAAACGGGCCCGGCCCGGCTCCCCTGCCCCAAGCTCGTGCCCGACCCGAGTCGATATCGACATGCTGAGTGCCGATGGTAATGTGTACATTAAAGAAGTTGTTTGGATTACGATAGCGGATGCAGCTAAAGAAATGTACGGTTTATGAAGATAACCGCTTAAGAATGTCATTAACTCGTATAGTTCACGTTAAATATAAAAAAAATTAATTTTTGGGCATTATATATATGTCAAACTAAGCATAGTTCACGTAAAAAGGGTATCCTAGCCGACTCAACGCCGCCTACCCTGACTTTTAACCGACATGAGAATTACGTTTTACTTTTTTAGGTCAAAAACGGACCAAGTTAACTGACTAGATCCGATTTTTAATGCTGACCACCTTTGACCGATTCCGAGTAACTAGACAGAGTTAGAGAAAGTCGCCTCGGCACCGCACCTTGTAGCGATTACTCGACGAGTACTCGGCCTTGTAGACCTATTTTACAACCATGATTATAATATGGATTGAAGTTGCTTACCATGGGAACAATGAGATTGATATGTGTGTAGTGTGGCATGATTTGCTTGTATGTGATGGAAATATAAGATTTGATTTGAGACATTGAAGTCTTCATGCATATAATTATATTATAATGTGTACATTAAAGGGTACACTTACATATAAGGCTGAGGGGTGTGGAGCGCGAGAGGGGGCGCGTGAGCCCATCCGGGGCGCGAGCACCACACCACCGAGGCGCGAGAGGGGCGCGAGCACGGCTTTCAAAGCAGGCGCAAGGGGTCTCGCGGCTGGGAATAGCGTGAGGGAGTCTGGGAATGTTAAATATAGCCGTTGGGCTCATAAAAAAATAAAAAAAAAAAATCCGCTCGCGCCCCCTGCTCGCGCCCCTCCACACCAGGGCCAGGGGCGCGAGCGGGGGCTCCAACACCCATCTTATCAAGTTTCTCTCTCTGCCACACGTCACAATATTATTGGCTGGAGCCCCCACTCACGCCCCCTCTCGCGCCCCCCCACACCCCTCAGCCTAAGGGTAGTGAGAGAGATAGAGGACAAATGCAGAGTTGTCAGTGTTTAAAAGTATAAAAAAATTTGGCATGGTTTTATAGTAGAGTGAAAGTTGGTGGGGATACTTTAGATGTCAAAGAAAAAGACACATAATTTAGAAGCGAAAATGTATTTAGACAAAATAAACATTAATAATATTAGCATCAAGTCATCAACACATGACATATACATGAACATACACATATTTTGGAATTTGGACATCTGGTCCTCATCTTTTACCAACGTGTTATGTTGGTGCGTTAACGGATGCATGTGACTAGCTTTAATTTTCTAGCGTGTATAATGTGAAGCGTAACTATTTTAAATGTGACATAAGTATGTCTTGTTTATTTCAAGAACCACTAGTGAAGTTGCATTTAGTAATGAAAACATGTCACATTATTGTGTTCAGTAGCATAAATGGCTTAAAGTGATGAAGAATTTGGGAGTTGGGTTTAGGTCCATGCCATAGTGATCAGAAAATATCTTCACCATGTTCTTAAAGATTCTCTTACTAGATTTTCATAGCATCTTGTGATCGAACATGCATACATGTTATGAACATGTATGTATGCATGTATATTCATGACGTTTTCTCTCATTTTCTCTCCTTGCTTTGATTGAATGGTTCTTTCTCTTATGAGTTTTAATTTGCCGTTTGGTTATACATTTATCTTTAACTATGTGTACGCGCGTGCACACACGTGAGTAGTTGACACTTGACAATGACTCGAAAGATAAGAACTCGTCTCAAGTTAAAATCTCTTAGGGGGTGTTTGGTACAGAGAATGGAATTGTAAAGAAATGGAATAGAGAAATGGAATTGCAGAGAAAGGGAATTGGTCTGGAGAATGAGAATTGACTGTTCTGTTTGGTAGTACAGAGATTTCAGTAGAGAAATATAGCTGAGAATCATTTCTCTTGTTTGGTACATAGAAAATAAACAGAGAATTATATCAACTTTATCATTAGCACAAGTATTTTTTTCATAACAAATATTTATTAAAAAATAAAAAAACATATAAAAAGATGCATAAATTCCAACCAAAATATGCATTGATCAAACCAATTCACATACAAAACATAGTTTTTAAGCAAAAAACATCAACCATAGTTAAAACCAATTCACATACAAAACATACTTCAACCATACACAACATACTTCATAACAAATCTCTTTCCATCTCTTCACCGCCACCTTGTCTAAGTAATCTTAAACAAAGACATAAAAGTTATAGTCTTACATATAAAGCCAATGTTTTTTAGAACACAAGTCAACTTAGAACAATGCCAAATGTAGTTATTGCAGGACGCAAACAAACCAACCATTAAGGCTATGGCAGATTTGTTCAGTATACGTCACTTTGCTATTATCAACTTTCTTTCCCCGGTGACACTGCAAACAAAACATAACAAAAATGTCAGTCGGATTGTGGTTCACGGCCGAACGTTTAATGTTTCTAAGAGCAACTAATCTACGTGTTCATTCAGTAGGGATGACAATCTTCACAGGTTTACTTTTAACAGTTTGGGTTGGATTGCAGTCTAGAAAACATGATGTTTTAAAACTTTTTATTAAAATAATAGTACGGTGCGATATGGCTAACCTGAAAAGCTCCGGGCACCCAAAAGCAACTTAGAGATGCATAGTTTCTCCATTCGAACCGACATCCGTAGGAGTTTCAGCGGAATTATTTTGAGTATTTTTTCCTTTGAAAAAGTTTAAGTTAGTTCCATCATTATTTCTTTTTAAAGTTGGATCCAACCGTTCAAATATTCTAGCAACTCCAGCCATTCCTGCACTCATTTCTCTCTGAACTCCTTTGCTTAATTCTTTAACTGAACTGTTTTTAGCAAGTAATTTTGCTTTTAAACCCTGAGTGCCTTTTGAAATAGATTCCTTGTATCTGCAAGACGTGCCAAACCATCTCAGAATAACAGAATAAATCTTTATATACAACAAATTAAAATAAACACGGCGTCTACTAAAAGTTTCCAGTTAACCCTTTACCTATTGTTATTTATATTCCCATTTTTATTGTATATGTATTTATTTGATTACATATGAAAAAACACATTATATAAAAATATTGAATTTCACAAGATAATTTATATCTACACTCTTCTATTATGAAACAATTAAAAAAAGTTAAAACACTTTACATCTGTTTCTTTATTCAATTGCTGGCATAATATCGCTAGACATAAAAGTAATGGAGGTTTTCATTTCTAATAGCCTCAGGTTAATAAACTAGTTAACATATAAAGTGTTATTCTGTCTGCAGGAGAAAACAAAATCAATTGGCATACCTGGCTGAAGCAGCAGAAAACTTAGATTTAACAGACTCTGAAAACGCATGCATATCAGCTGATATTGGTCTTCCTGGGCTACCATTTGGTGACTGGCTATCAATAACCCTGCAACATCATTCACAAAGGTTATAGTGGAGCCCAAAAACTCAATTCAATCTTTCAATAAAGTTGTCAGTTTGGTAATGACATAACATAATTCTATCTTTGAACGGTTGCAAATAACAGCATTTTCCATTATAATACTCAAATAACTCTATATGCAAGCTTTTAATTGCAAGTATCATAGAAAACATGATCAAATAATACTTAAAGAGCTTCGATTGCGAGATCAAAAGAACACAGGCATATCAATAATATTATTCTATTATAAACATCTTTAATAATTTCAATTTGCCTAATTAATATCCCATTTCTGCTTCATGTAATTAAAAAAACAATGAATTAATGATAATCACAGAAAGCCCTAAATTAGTATCCAATAATGAGCATAATCAGTAATAGCAGTCGATACATCAAACAATAACCACAAATTAAAGAGATCAGCCATCAAATTAGAAGAATATGAAAACAAAAACCTAATTCATAAGCTAATCAAACACACAATCATATGCTAGACGAAAGATCATAAATAGAAAGATGTTGAATTAGATCCCAAATAGTACCGGACCGACGATTAGGGTTTTGAACGAAGGACGCACGAGGGTTCAGAAATAGTACCAGACCGACGATCACGGGGCTTTACATCAGAAACCCTAACCAGGCCACCACACCACCGTCACCTAGGGTTCAGAAATTGAACCCGACAATAGTAGGCAGCTGGTGATAGAAGGAGGAAGCTGGTGATAGAAGTTGAACCATACCTTGTTTTGGGTTGCGGTGCTCTGAAGGAGGAAGCTGGTGATAGAAGTGAAAAGGAAGAGAATGGAAGTGAGAAATGAAACCTAGAGACATGATTTCTCCGCTTTTTTTAGAGAAAAGAAATCAGTGAAATGGAAATGATTTATTTCCATTTCTCACCTCTTTCTTTCGTAAACAAACAAGAGAATTGTTTCCATTTCCATTTCTCACCCCCCAATTCTCTGTACCATACACCCCCTTAAATCAAACTTAAAAATGAAAAAAGGCATGTGGATTTGGTATGGCAAATCAATTGCCATCAATCAAACTTTTGATGTAAATTATTTATTTTATTATATATATATTTTTTTTACTTTTAAGGAAAAGAGATGGAGATTTTACACCATCTAAATATATTCCATCTTAACAACTCTAATAATATTGTTGGTTAGACAAAACATAACCATCTTTAGTAATTGAAGAAGCGTGGATCGACTCACTGGTAGACGATCTACTTTCCTCGGGTATGATTATACTATTTCACCGATGGTTTTCTTGGATCTGGGTTCTTCCACCTACAAAATGAACAGCACCGTCAACTTACCCCTCAGAAAGGGACAGAGGGGTCCTCTTTGGGGTAACCCTCCGGTGTGAGAATAAGTATTTGTGGGAGAAGATAATAATATGTGAGAGTAAGGAATTTGGAGTGTATTGCTTAATAGCTGAATACTCTGTAATTGGATGTTATCTGATGTGTGTTACTGACTGTAACTGTGTGATTGAATCTAATTGAATATGATTGAATATGATTGAATATCCCTCCTTGTGGAGTTGATGCTGTATTTATAGTGCTAGGTTTTCCACTGATTGGGCTCAGCCTTGTTGGCCTCCTCCAATTGCTCTGCGCCACGTGTCCTCTGGGACACCTGGTGCTTTCTCATTGGTTATAATCACGTGGTAGCACATGGGTTATGCTGAGTTGTCCACCTTTCATTTGGCAGCTGTCAGCATCAGCATATTCTTATTCCTTAAAAAGATACCTTCTGGAAGGTTGTCTGACGTGCACAATCAAGGTTGCCCTAATCCTGATTTGGATAAGGGCGAGGTTGATTATGTGCATGTATGATATGCGCCTATCCTGAGGATGCGCGATGTCTTCTCTTTATTCTCACGCGCAGATGTGATATGCACAAGCATGTGATATGCGCCACGCGCAGATGTGATGTGCGTGAGCATATGTGATGCGTGAGCATATGTGGTGCCTGGGCATATGATGCCTGAGCATGTGTGGTGCCTGGGCATATGATGCCTGAGCATATGTGATATGCGCCATGCGCATAGGTTTTGGCTTTGTGCCTTCGTAATGTCTTGATTTCAAGCCTCTTGTCTATATCTTGTGGGTTGACCCGCCTTGCTCGGTGTTGAGGCGGGTACATACCTCTTCAAGCCCCCCCAGTCTAATGTGTGTCTTGTCTCGCGCGAGCGAGGTAAGATAGATGTTAGACTAAATAGTTTGCTCTTTTAGTAGGGGTTTTGTCTTTTTCTTCTTATTATTCATCGTTGCGCGAAATTCTATCCTTTTAGTTGAAAACGAATCGTCCCAATACGTGATGGAGACGTGTCAGACCTTTCGTGTGCTCGAGGTGCTACAGTTGCCTTTCGTGTCCCCTCACAGAGTGTCAGGAACACATGTCGCGCTCGCATTGGTCCGTTCCTGCGAGTGGTGGCGCGTGAACTCTGGCAACAGCTGTATTATTTCTTTTCGTGTCCCCTCACACAGTGTGATTGACACGTGTCGCGCTTCCGTTGGCTTACACCTGCGAGTGGGGGCGCGTGAAGTCCGATCAGCACCCATTTTTCTCTCTCCTGGGCCTATAAAAGCCAGCCCTTAGAGTTTTTTATCCTTCATCTTCTTGTTTATTATTCAGAGCTTTTCTTTCTTTGTCTTCTGATTACCTTTGTTCTGCTTCCCAAATATCTGTTATTCAGAAACAACCTTCGTTCGTTGTCACAGTTGTATGTCTGATAGCTCAGACAACACAATCTCCCCCATCCATTGCCGTAGAAAATCGTTAGTAATGTCTACATTGAAGAAGACCGGCAAGGGGAAGAAGGCTGCTGAGGTCTCATCGGAGGAGGTAGGGAGGACCAAGGCCGTGAAGAGGTGGAATGAAATCCCCTGCAAACTGAGGCAGGCTGATCTTGATAGCCTTATCGCCTCTCAGGGTTTTCTCCCTGTGTTTGGCTGCATGTTGCCTGGGGCCGGGCAAACGGCGGCGGACCCGCCTTCCGGCTATATATCCCTTTATAGCCATTTTTTCACCCACTGCAACCTTCGTCTCCCGATGACAAGGTTTGTGGGTGCACTGCTTAAGTTTTATGGGATTCATATATCCCAAGTCCATCCGTTTGGACTTGTGCGCATGACTCACTTTGAGTTCATGTGCAAATCCCAGCGCGAGGAGCCCACCCCTCGGCGCTTTCAGTTTTTTTACAAGCCCAAGATCCAAGATTCTTGGTTCTCATTTATTCCTCGCAGTCAGAAGGTGAAGTGCTCCACTGTTTCATTCAAGAGCCTTCATGACTGGTCTGAGAGGTTTTTCTATATAAGGGCTGGTGTGATCCCCATCCGCATGACCATGCGCGAGATCTCATCTGCGCCTGCGGATGTGGGTGTCCTCAAGAACATAACTGGCGCCTGGGTTAATAAGTTGACCGCTGAACCATCCCCCGCCAAGAACATTTGTGAGGAGGCGCTGGTGGGGGTTGGTATGAGCAAGAGGTGGGCGGACAGCGCGCTTGAGCCCGTTATCCAAGTCGACGGCTTGTGTAAGTTTATCTCATTGCTTTACTTCTGCGCGAATATAATTCCTTTTGCTGATATCATTCGACTTGTTTTGTGCAGTCACCAAGGAGTATATCCACGCCGCATATGATGAGCATATGGAGGGTGGCTCCGTCGCGCTCGGCGCTGGGGAGGTTGGTTTCCCCGATCGCTTCGACGACATGTTCATCCCTGTTGATCTGGGATTTGTCTTCGACAGCGATGCGCCTGGTAAGCCTTTGTACTTATGCATTTTCCTTTATAATACCAAATTTTGCTAACACTTCTGTTGCGTGTATTGTAGATGCGCTCGAAAACTACGAGCTGGAGCTCGCGGAAGAGGAGGAGGAGGAGGAGGCGCCCCAACTAAAGCGTAAAGCTAAGGGGAAAACTGGCGCGGGGGCCAGTAAGAAACAGAAGAAAGATGTTGCCCCTGTTGTTCAGGATCCTCCTACTCAGGCGGGGGGATTTGGGAAAACCCAGGAGTTTACCACCAAGGTTTCCTTGTCTTCCCTGCCTCAAAAAGTGGGCAGACCTCCTGTCCACCTGAGGCATGGTGCCACTACCTCCTCCCTTCGCGCTGCGGAAAAGGGAAGCGGTGTTGCGCCTTCGACAGGTATACTTCGCTTATCCTTTGCTTATCTTTTATGGTTCAATGAGTGCGATTCTGATAGAATTACTAATGAATCTTTGCTCACTCAAATGATTGTAGAGCCGGCGACAGCGCAAGAAGATGCCGAGGCTGCGCCGGAGGTCGCTTCGAAGTCCCCTGTTTTACCCTCAAAGAAGGGTAGAATGGACTTCATGGCGATGTTTGCTTCGCGAACGGAGTTGCGCCAAGGTACGTATTGCGCTCTTATTTTCTGACTTTCTTTTAGATCAAGTCATGAACCATTTCTTTTTGTTGATTTTTTCATAGAAGCCGTAGCTGGCGTACAAGCTTCTGGCGGCACTCCTGGCGCCGGTGCCAGCGCCGTTGGCTCTGCTCCTGCTCCTGCAAGCGCTGAATCTCCCCTCATCGGGATTACTAAGGAGCAGGAGGCCGTTTTGCGCGCCGACCTGGCGGCGTCGAGATCTCCCTCACCTCCTCCTGCGCACAGCCCTCCTTGCGAGACCGATTTTGATTCTAGGTCGCAGGAGAAGAGGCCTATTTCAGAGGAGGATGAGGAGTTTGAATTTGAAGACCCCGCTGGCGCCCGCGCCAGCCCTGCAGCGCCACGAGGTTTCGCGGCGGAGCCTTCTCGTAGGGCTGGCGATGACTTTTCTGCTTCATCCCCGCAGGTATTGGTTATTTTTTGTTCCGCTGCGCGGACTTCCATCTTAGTGTTTTGATAACTTAGATAATTACTTTGTTCTTGCAGGAAGCCAATCACATTTACCGCCCGAGATGGAATATTACTGAAGAAAGCACATTTCAGTCCATGGGTGTGTGTGCGGAATTCTGGGCTCATGCTGTGCCTCCATCTGAAAGGAGGTTCCAGGAGGACCGCGCTCGCGACGACTTGCTCAACGACCATATGTTTGCTGGGTCGGCCTTCTTTGCTGCCTCCCAAGAGCTTCGCAATGATTACGTAAAAGTACGTGATGCTCTTGCGGAAGCCAAGCAAGAGGCTAAGGTGTCTGCTTGGCATCTTTCTGATGCTCGCGAGAGAGCTGAGAAGCTCCAAGCCGAGCTCAGTGAGAACAGAGCAAGTGCCAACAGCGCCTTCGTGAAGCGCGGTCATGAGCTTCAGGCTGCGCGGGAGAAGCTGCAGGCGGCGGAGGCGGACACAGACAAGTACGCGCGCAGAGCGCGCGACTTGGAGCTGGAGGCGCGTGACCAAGCTCTTGTCCAGTCTATCACTGAAAAATCATCACTGGAGAGTGAGGTTGCGCGCCTGAAGAAGGAACTGGCGTCCGCGCAGGCCGAGAAGGATGAAGCCTTGGCGATGGCAGCGTCTAGCCAGGAAGCACTTGATTCTGCGCGGACGGAAAAGGAAGAAGTCTTGGCTGGCAGCAGCGTCCGACAAAGAGGAGCTAAAAAAGACTAAGGAAACTGTTGAGTTATTAAACTCTCAGGTTCCTGCCCTCGAGACGTCTGTTGCTGGCCTCGCGCAGGATCGCCAATGGCTGATCTCACAGGGCATGACTCGTTGCGCTTACGCGATGAAATACTCAGACGAGTTTCAGGCCCTGGTGATGGATTGCAACGCTGCCGCGCGCTTGGTGGGCCGAGCTGAAGGGTTCACGGATGGTTATGAATATGGCATGTTAAAGAAGAACCCATCCGAGTACCCTTATCAGAGCGACGCTGCCTGCGCGGAAATGGCCGCGATGGGGGAGAAGTATATGAATACTCCCATTCCCATCCTTGCGCAGGTATTTTAACTTTAATGAGATTACCTTGACTTATTTTCTAAGTCTTTTTGTACTCATATTTTTGCTTATGATTTGCAGATATCCGCGCTTGCTGACCAGCCCGACCTCGGCGCGCTAAAGAAATTACTTGACGAGTGCGAAGGGGCTGGTGGCGGCAATGATGGCGCGGGGAATGCTGCTCCTGCAAGCGGCTCTGGCGTGGCCAAAGGATCCGCTCCTGACACTGTTGTGATAGAAGACTCCATTCAAGATGAACAACTTGACTATGGTCAGTTTGGAGATGACGAGGAGCAGGCTGCGCCAGATGCCGAGGGCGATGATGAGGATGATGAAGAGGCTGATGTCAACGTGGAGACTTGAGAAGCCCTTCATGTTTTTTTTTTATTTGTAGTTTGTATCTCATCTTGTAAACTTGTAAATTTCAACGCTTTGGAATGAAATTTTGTTTTTCCCTTCTTCGCATCTTGCGCATTCCCCATTCATCTCTTTATACTGCGCGTTTGCTTATTGAATATAAGATATGCTTGCACGTTGAAATAAGAACAAGGTTGTAAGAAAATTATTATACTTAATCCTTGTCATATTGTAAGTGATTTTGCCATATCTTGATTATGTTGACACGTGCTTTGGCGTTTTCATTATTCCTCTTTTGCGCGACGTTATCGCGCATTTATTATATGGAAATATGAGTTTTTAGCCTTTACGTGTCAATGTGTTACTCAGATATCCATTACAATTTTATGCGCGACCTCGACCTGAGACCTTAACAACTATGTTTTGGCATTTGCTTTGCCTTAATTGTGTTTAGGTATTTTATGGTCAGGCTGCGCAGCATGTAGGATGGATGTTGTGAGTGATTTGAGCTAAGGCTCACATTATTGGGCTAAGGCCCTGAGCTAAGGCTCATAATTTTGGGCTAAGGCCCTGACGTTTTGGAGTTAAGACTCGTAAACGCGTTTGCGCATGTATGTTTTACTTCGTTTTATTTTGTTTTGATGTCAATACAATGTTGTCATATTGCTCAAAATTAATAAAGGGAAGTGTGAAACATGTATGCAAAAGGTAATAGAATTGGGCTAAGGCCCTGACGTTTTAGAGTTAAGACTCGTTAACGCGTTTGAGCTTGAAGCTCGCGCATGTATGTTTTACTTCGTTTTTATTTCGTTTTGATGTCAATACAATGTTGTCATATTGCTCAAAACTAATAAAAGGAAGTGTGAAACATGTATGCAAAAGGTAATAGAATCCACATTAAGAGAAGATAGCGCGTATCATTATTCATAATGGCTTAAAAAGCCTTGATTACAAACTTGATATTTTTTACATGAAACATCTTCTAAGCTGTGCCGCGTTCCATGCGCGCGGGATCTTCTTTCCATTCAAATCTTTTAAAGCATATGCGCCTTTCCCCAATTCTTCTGAGATTTGATACGGTCCCTCCCAATTGGGTGACATTTTTCCTGGGGGTATCGCGCGACTAGCTTCATTGTTTCGAAGGACAAAATCATTTTTCTTGAAGTGGCATTCTTTCACACGCTGGTTGTAATATTTTTCCAGTTTTTTCTTGTACTTGGCTTCACTGATGATAGCCGCCTCTCTGCGCCCTTCAAGTAAGTTGAGATCCAACCTTCTTTCGCGCTCGTTATCAATCTTGCTCATCATGAGCACTCTATGGGATGGGCACCCAATTTCCGCTGGAATCATTGCCTCTGTTCCATAGGTTAGGCTGAACGGGGATTCGCCATTGCTGGTTTTGCTTAATGTCCTGTGTGCCCACAGGACATTAGGTAGCTCTTTGACCCAAGAATGGGATTCTCCCTCTAATCTTTTCTTCAGCCCATTCAGCAAGCTTTGGTTCGCGCGCTCCACTTGGCCATTCCCCTGAGGGTGGTATACGGAAGTGAAGATTTGGTTGATGCGCAATTCCTTGAGCCAGCTGGATATCTTCTTGTCAGTGAATTGTTTGCCATTATCGCTCACAATTTCCATGGGCAAGCCAAAACGGCATATGATGTGGCTCCAGATAAACTGCTTCATCGCTTCGGATGTGATTTTTGCTAGTGGCTTGGCTTCAACCCATTTTGTAAAATAGTCTACTGCCACTACCAAAAATTTTACTCGCCCTTGCGCTTGCGGAAAGGGACCGACAATGTCGATTGCCCATTTGTGGAAAGGCCATGCGGAGGTCACTGTAATCAAGTTGTTCTTTGGCCGCATGGTGTTTGGCGCATAGCTCTGACATGCTTTGCATTTTTGGATCTCTTTTAAAGCGTCCAAGTACATGCCTGGCCAATAGTAGCCTGCGCTCATTGCCTTGGCAACCACCATGCGCGGGCCAGCATGAATTCCACAGATTCCTTCGTGTATCTCTCTGATCACATAACTTGCTTCCTCAGCATCTAGGCATTTCATGAGCGGCCCAAGATAAGAGCGTCGATATAATGTACCGTCAAGCAGTTCATAGTTCTGCGCCTTGTGTCTTATCTTCCTCGCTTGCGCGCGATCATCTGGTACCTTTCCCTCCTTCAAGAATTCCATTATTGGAGTTATCCATGATGAAGGGGTTGTATGAGTTACCAGGACAGACTTCGCTACCACCGACGGGTTGCTCATTACTTCTACCCTGACATCTTTGCCAAAGTGATCAAAACTGGTTGATGCCATCTTACTCAGCGCGTCTGCAGATTTGTTTTCACTGCGCGGAATATGAATGATTCTGAAGCAGTCAAATTGCTCGATGAGCTTTTTCGCCTTCTCTAGATATAGAGGCATGGTGTTCTCCTTGGCATCATAAAGGCCATTGACCTGTGCTGCTACCAAGTATGAATCAACATGGGCCTCTAGCTTTTTAACCCTGAATTTGTTCGCGATGCGCAGGCCAGCCAGCACGGCTTCATACTCAGCCTCATTGTTGGTGCTCTTGAAGTCCAACCTGATGGCGTAAGTATATTCATGATTCTCTGGATCCACCAGTTTGAGGCCTGCGCCGGACCCTTCATTGTTTGAAGCTCCGTCAGTGAACAATCTCCAAACATTTCTTCATCATTGGCTCGCGGAGGGTCTACCTCGCGCTGAGCCTCGTCATTTTTTCCTTCGGGGACTTCTGCAACGAAATCAGCCAAGACTTGTCCCTTTATTGCTGGACGGGGCTTATAGGAGATCGTGTGCTCTCCTAATTCCAGCGCCCACTTTGTCAGCCTTCCTGAGAGCGCGGGACGCCGCAAGACTTGCTGGATGTTGTAACCAGTCAGAACTTCAATGGGATGACCATTGAAATATCTATGAAGCTTGCGCGACGCGTGTGTTAGTGATAAAACTAACTTTTCCATGATAGAGTAGCGCGTCTCAGGATCTGTCAGCACCCGACTCACATAGTATATTGGCGTTTGGATTCCCTTGCGATCCACCAATAATACTGCGCCGATGGCGCGTTCTCCTGCTGATAGGTACAACGTCAAAGTTTCACTAGGAAGTGGAGCTGTGAGCGCGGGCAGATTTATCAAACATTCTTTTATCTCACTGAAAGCTTGCTCGGCCTCAGGAGTCCATTTGAACTGGCTTTTCTTTAAGCAGTTTCTCAATGTATTGACAAATGGGGTAGATTTACTTGCATGGTTCGCTAGGAACCTGTTGATTGATACCAATCTACCATTCAGCTTCTGAACTTCTTTCATGGTGGATGGCGAGGGCATGTCAAGGATGGCCTCCACCTTCTCAGGGTTCACCGTGAAACCATCCTTGGTGACCATTACTCCTAGAAATTTTCCCTCTAGTACGCCGAAAGTGCATTTGCTCGGATTGAGCTTCATGTTAACTTCCTTTAGGCGCCCAAGTGTTTCTTCGATGTCTTTGAGCATTTGCTTTTCCTCCCTGCTCTTGATCACCAAATCATCCACATAGACTTCTAGGTTTCTTCCGATTTGCTCGCTGAAAACGGCATCCATAAGTCTTTGGTAGGTGGCGCCCGCATTCTTCAAACCAAAGGGTATTTTTGTGTAACAAAAAACACCCTTGTCAGTTCTGAAGGCGGTCTTGTCCTCATCTTGTGGTGCCATTTGAATCTGGTGATAGCCTTTGTAGGCATCCAGGAAACATTTTAGCTTGAATGGCGCCACGGAGTCACCTTTGCGTCGATGTTTGGGAGGGGGTAACAATCCTTTGGGCACGCTTTGTTGAGGTCCTTGAAGTCAATGCACATCCTCCACGACCCGTTACTTTTCTTTACCATCACAGGATTGGCTACCCACGTCTGGTATCGTATCGGGCGGATGATGTTTGCGCGCAGTAGATCCTCAACCTGCTCATTCATGGCCCTCGCCTTTTCATCCCCCATGACTCTCTTCTTTTGAGCAATTGGCTCTACAGACTTGAAGGTGTTGAGAGAATGTTGTGCAAGGTCTCGCGGAACCCCAGTCATATCATAGTGTTGCCACGCGAAGACCGACATATATGCTGTGAGCAATCTTTTCATTCTCACCCTCGTGTCGTCTGATATCGTTGCGCCAATTGTGATCTTTTGCTCCGGGAATTTTGGGTTGAGAATCCATTCCTCTGGCGCGTTGTCTGCCATTGGAAGTTTCATTCTCCCCTCCCGCTGAGTACTTGTCACTGCACACAAATGATCCCGGTATACAAAAGTTACACCTGTTGGTGTTGGGAACCCCAACGCGCCGTGCGCTGGCGACGGTATGGCGTTGAATTGGGCAATCGTTCCCCTACCCAAGATCATATTGTGGCAAGAAGTGGTGGGCAAGACCAAGAAGTTAACAACTTCGGCTCGCTTGTGTTTCTCATCCCCCATGGTTAGTTCAAATTGTATTTGACCTAGGGGATGAATGATTTCATTTGAATCACCAGAGATTGGTGCATTCACAATTTCAAGCCTTGCTTGGTCTGCCGGATCCAGTTTCCTGAAACATTGCTCATACATGATGTCTGACTCGCTGCCAGTGTCCACCAGGACTTTTGACACTTCGTAATGAGCAATGTGTGTAGTGATGACCAGAGGACTGCTAATTGAAGGGCCTCCCCTGATTCTTGGGAAGATTACTTGTTGCTCGCGCCAATCTCCTTGGATTTGCGCGCTTCTTTTTCTTGATGTTTGGCCTTGCCTTCCTCCCTCGGCTACACAGATTCTTTTGTACTTTTTGCTGGCAGAGGCTCCTTCTGGTTGTTCATTTTCTGGTCTTGAGTTTTTTACCAGGTGAGCCAGCTTGCCTGATTTCACATCCTTTTCAATTGCATCCTTCAAGTGGTGGCATGCATCAGTGTTGTGTCCTGTGGACTTGTGAAACTCACAGTACTTGCCACTGTCTGATGGTCCCTTGTAATGTAGTGGCTTGGGGCTTTTGAACTGGACATTCTCAGTGCTTAACACCTGTGAAGGCGTTTTAGTGAGGGGAGTCCATATTCTTGGCAGAGGTCTGTTAGGATCTCTGCCGCCCTCCCTCTTGTCACCCTCCCCGCGATTACGAACATCTTTTTGGGGCTGGGGTGAGCTTGGTTGCGCCTGCTTTTCTGCGGAAGAAAAACTGGTTGGTTGCAACCTGGACCATACAGAGTTCTGCTTGCCCCTCTTTTCTTTGCTGCGCGGTGACTCAGCTTGATGCGCTCTTTCTCTTGCCCTATCTTGAGCAATTTGTTTCTCATTCCTCACGAAAACTCGCGATGCTTCCATTAACTTGGCCCACGTGGTGGGCATGCCATCTCTGCTTACGAGAGCTCGGCGGAGTTGATCACTGCGCGCGCCTTGTATAAAGGCCACGCGCAGGAGTTGCTCAGTTATACCTCCGATTGCCAGAGACTCCTGATTGAAACGAGTGATGTAGTCTTCAATCGTTTCATCATTCCTGCGCACGCAGTGCATGATGTCATCAGGGTCGCGTGTGTGTCTGCGCTGCTGTACGAAGTGGGCTTGGAACTTTTCCAATAGTTCCTCGAACCCATCAATTTGCCCAGTCGGCAAGCTCTCGAACCAGACACGCGCCGCGCCCGTGTGGCAGCGAGCAAGCATGTGACACCATGTTGGCATCGTCCAGCTCTCTAGGTTTCCCGTGTTGTAAAAACCTTGCAAGAAATCGTCTGGATCTGTTGTGCCGTCATATTTGCCCAAACCACTTGGCATCTTGGTTTTGTGCTGGATGGGAGCCTTCGCGATGCGCTCAGTGAACTTTGAATGTTTCACCAAGATGGCTGGTCTGTACGGTGTGGTTACGTCCACTTGCCCTCTAACTGGTGGGCTGTACGGCATGTGCAGATCCAGATCGGCTCTGGCTCCAGGCGCCATGTTCACAGGCGCGCGGAGCTGTGAGCCTCCTGCATGAGTATCTCGCGTCTTCCTCATGCTGTGCACTTCTTCATCACTGAACTCAGTGTGTGCAGTGTGAACAGAATGTCCTTCTTCCGGCGCGCGCGGCCTTTTTGTTCCATGAACAGTTTGCTTATCAAACGCTTGCCTTTGTGTTAAGTCGGCTAGCTTTTTCTGTTTGACCATCTCATTGTACTTGTTCATTAGACGCCGCTGCTCATTTATGAGCCATTCTTTAGGATCATTTGTTTCATCTTCTGGACCCATTGGTCCTTTTTGTTTCGCGCCGGCAAGATTTTGTAACGTGAGATCGTCTGGAGGAGTTTCAGTCTGGCCGTGAGGAGTTGTGATGAAGGGACGGTTACTGGTGGTGCGCGTAGAATCACGCGGCCCCCTCAGAAACTGCTGTCCCTCATTAACATCCTCACGTTCAATATCCTCCAGAACTTGATCAACGTTATGAACGCCAGAAACCATGGTGATTTTTTTTTTTTATATATAGATCTGATGAGATCTGATTGCCGTTGTAACAGTGGATGGCGCCAATGAAGAAGCGTGGATCGACACACTGGTAGACGATCTACTTTCCTCGGGTATGATTATACTATTTCACCGATGGTTTTCTTGGATCTGGGTTCTTCCACCTACAAAATGAACAGCACCGTCAACTTACCCCTCAGAAAGGGACAGAGGGGTCCTCTTTGGGGTAGCCCTCCGGTGTGAGAATAAGTATTTGTGGGAGAAGATAATAATATGTGAGAGTAAGGAATTTGGAGTGTATTGCTTAATAGCTGAATACTCTGTAATTGGATGTTATCTGATGTGTGTTACTGACTGTAACTGTGTGATTGAATGTAATTGAATATGATTGAATATCCCTCCTTGTGGAGTTGATGCTGTATTTATAGTGCTAGGTTTTCCACTGATTGGGCTCAGCCTTGTTGGCCTCCTCCAATTGCTCTGCGCCACGTGTCCTCTGGGACACCTGGTGCTTTCTCATTGGTTATAATCACGTGGTAGCACATGGGTTATGCTGAGTTGTCCACCTTTCATTTGGCAGCTGTCAGCATCAGCATATTCTTATTCCTTAAAAAGATACCTTCTGGAAGGTTGTCTGACGTGCACAATCAAGGTTGCCCTAATCCTGATTTGGATAAGGGCGAGGTTGATTATGTGCATGTATGATATGCGCCTATCCTGAGGATGCGCGAGGTCTTCTCTTTATTCTCACGCGCAGATGTTTCATGCGCAGATGTGATATGCACAAGCATGTGATATGCGCCACGCGCAGATGTGATGTGCGTGAGCATATGTGATGCGTGAGCATATGTGGTGCCTGGGCATATGATGCCTGAGCATGTGTGGTGCCTGGGCATATGATGCCTGAGCATATGTGATATGCGCCATGCGCATAGGTTTTGGCTTTGTACCTTCGTAATGTCTTGATTTCAAGCCTCTTGTCTATATCTTGTGGGTTGACCCGCCTTGCTCGGTGTTGAGGCGGGTACATACCTCTTCAGTAATCTCACTCTTTTTGTGGCATTGCAAGAATTTGAGACTTGTTTAATACTCCTTCATTATAACTATAAAATGGGCATTTGTTACTCTTTATATCCTAAAATGGGAATAATATCTTATAACCACCACTAATTGCAACCTAAAAACTCACTCACTTAAACCACACAGCCCCACATGTCATCCTTATTTTTCCTATCAATTTTAAGTTTGTGAAAATTTTTTGAATACAAAAAATTTATGTTAGCATGGACATTGTGTCGTGTCGTGTCGGTCGACATTATCTTGTCATACCTTAGAAAGTCCTGTATTTTTAACCCATACAATTATTAGTCGAAAGCGCATGTCAAATGGCAACAAAAAACCCATTCGATTATTAGTCGAAAGCTTTGGAACCAAAGGGTATTCAACCTTTATGGTTCACAATGTTTATGCAAAATCAAAAGCTAACAAACTAAACAATCATAACACAACTTATACCAACAAAGTAAGCAGATAAACTTGAAAACGAGATAAACATAAAAAAATAATAGATAGAGTAACAAATAAAAGATTCGAATTAAAATGCTCATGCATCATTCTCAACTTACAATTACTTATGTTGATGTCATTGATTTGGTCCACAAGATTAGCTTAGTTTAGACATTCTATAAATGGTAAGTTTATCTTTAAACCAAGCATCTAACCAAATGTTGCAATCTTGTGGTACAGAGGGACAGCTTTTTATACTTGTAAAAATAATGCAGCTAAAATTGTTTTGACATTTTATGAAAGGTGAAATGCAGACCATTCACCTTCACCTTCACCTTCACCTTCACCTTCACATTGACTGTCCTTTTTTTTTTTTTGCAGATTTAAGAAAAACAATGAAAATTTTATTTATTGAAGAACAATAAATATTGCTTTGAAGTTGGAATACTTTAACTTTTAGATTCTAAATGTGATGTATTTTAATTTTTAAAACCAGACACCCAGGGCCGGCTTAACGAATGTGGATGCCTAAATCGAAACAAGATTTTGTGGCCTTTTCATGACAATTGTTAAGAAAAAAATTGATTATTACAAATTTTGAACTCAAAACCTATAATTTAGTAACAATCAAGCCTACCACCACACCAATACATTACTTTGAGTTTACTTTACCATTATAATAAATCTATATATAATGTTTTTTGGACTTGGAGACCTTAATTAAGTGTGGGTCTAAAGCCCTAACTTGTTTTCGCTGTCCCACGAGCCACCCTTGCAAGCACCAATCATCACTTTCAATGAGCTTTAGCTCAACTGGCATTGAAAGAGAAATAAATATTTGGGTTGTAGGCCGCAACGTCTCAAGTTCGAATCCGTTCCCAATCGTTGGTCATTCAAAAAAAAGAAAGCACTAATCATAATTGGTATTTTGTTTTAAAAATTCTATCTTTATTAGAATAAATCAATTTATACGTACAAAAAGCGTACAAAAAGCATACAATGTCATGACGTGACACCTGATAGCGCGGTTTATTACCGTCATGACAAGTATGAACTAAAGTCAAAAAGTCAACACCCGCATTTATTTTTATGATGAAAAGAAATAGTAATGTTTTTAGAAGCTAGTTTGGTATGTGAATTGTGCCCCCCTCTCATCTTTGCTCTCCAAGTTACACATACATATAGGGCCAGCATGCAACATTATTTGATGGGGACATAAACACACCCACACACCCACTCTCATATGTTGCAATAATACTAAACTTATTACTGGTATATGATTATTCATTTCTGTATATATCACTGGTATATGATTATTCATTTGCCCTTTTTGTGAAATCAAAAACCTTTAGCGAATATGGTAACTGTGAGTGTGTGTGGTCCAGTATTCCAGTTGTTATACTTGGTAGCCATTTCTCAAGTGTACTTTGAGGATATGTGTGACCTTTATGCATCAACATATATATGTACTTGCTCACTTATTATCTATATGTATGTAATGTATTATCATGCATCCATGTCGTCATCATTTTCACATCCCTGAATATTTTACTTTAGGAAAAGACCTGACTAGCTTAAAGAACAATACATGTAGTATTGGAAATAGGTATAACTGGTACTTTAATACTTTATGTAATCTTATATTTTTGGTATTCACATAATGCAAACTTTATGTACCTTGGTTTCAATTTCCAATCGGCGTAACTTTGAGTTTGAAGCCCTTTTAAACTATGCTTGTTTGTTATCGTCGTGACGAATCTTGATATTACGACGTGAATGTGTGATTGCAACCATGTATGTCGGGGCGGTAAGTGTGTTATTGAGGGCCAATTATGTGTTGCCATGTGTCACTATGAAGTTATTTCCAACATGTAATCGGTCCTCAATAACACCCATAAAAAGCGGATGTCGTTGTTTCTTGAAGATGAGAGATACAGGGATCAAGGTACTAAAGATGTCATATAAAAATGTACAGGGTTGACTTGAGTATCCGAGAGTTTGGTCCAATAAAAGAAGTATCATAGGTGTAGCGGTCTATAAAAATCGCTCTTTTTTCACATCCAGTCCCTCCACCACCGCGAAACAGCTTGACCCGCAACAGTACCTTGACCAACTCCAGGTTCAATAGAAGCAAGCCCTACAGCCAATCTAGCAGCAATAACGGAAGCGGCAGAACTCAGTGGATTCATGATAAGTTCCTCGTACAAAAAAAATGGTTAATGATACATTCAACCAATAAACTATGACTTAATTATTCCATTGCTACGATTCATCCAGTCGAAGTAACTACAGACTTCGAATTCAAGTAATAACATTATTGAATCGTCAAAATTACTTTGATATCTCCTTTTTAGTTTCTCTCGATAAATTATTTGTGAATCGACTGACTTGAGTATTAGAGGTACTATAAAAATGTAAGTGTATATATATATCAGTCATCAAACCACGTCAATTTTAATAAAAATGTGTACATTGTAGTAGTACGGTATAACGAAACGTATACAATACGAAACAAACACTAGATTTTAGGATGACATCCAACATCCTTCACGCGATTAAAATGTCACGTTTCCATCGATCATTACTTTATCTTATGTGGAAAGCAAATTAATTGTACCATCTTGATAGCAAAGGGTGAGCCCTAATTGCTACAACCATAGCATGTGATTTTGAAAAGATGGAAATGGCCATTCATAGATTGCTAAAGTGAGAGAAGTGTACTTTGTAAAACATATGGATGTGGAGTTTTGATAGTGAATTATGAAACCACAAATATCAGATGTCCTTGTCTTTCAGTTTTTAGGCCATTACTTACCATGTGGTTTATCAGTTATCACATCACAGTTCCATATTCTTCTTAACTGCTTGGAAATCCATTGAATCTTACACGCTCGTAAACTCGTTTTGTCTAAGCTTGTTATCGAAAGCTTGAGCTCATGCTCGTTTACTGATTGGGCTTCATATTAGCTTGGCTTGCGTTTGATTCAAGCTTTTAGCGAGATGGTCTCGAATAACTCACTTTATTTACACCTCTAGTGGTCATGCTTGTTAGTTGTTGGACCTGAGCCAAGTTTAAGCTTAGCTAGTTTTTTAAACTTGAGCTTGGCTCATTTACATGTATTAATTATTTTATATACATACTTCACTTTTTATGAATAATATAATATATATTATTTAATTCTTTGTATCATAATTTTATATATTATGGTTATTTTTACATAAATAAATATTTAATACATTTAATAAGAAGCATACAAATTATGTTATATCTGGTCTTATGAGCCTATTCTAGCTCGATGAGTGAAGTTTAAACTCAGTCTTTAATAAATGAGTTTATTTATGTTTAAGCTTGACTTACTTCTAGTTTTTAGTAAGCCGCTTTCGAATAGCCCACAAACAACTTTACTAGGCTACATCCATGTTTGTTACTATTGGACTAAAATTAGATGTTACAAGCCTTTATTCTTGTTTGTTTATTCAGTTTGTTTTGGGCAAATGACTAATGGGCCTTAGAGCATTCTCATCCAACCCCTCATATTATGTGATGGGTGTTTTTATAATTTAGAGAGTGATTCAGGGTGTTGTGAGTGAAGAGTTTTTATATTTTGGAAAAAATAGTGATTTTTCTGTATATTTAAAAAGTTACTGTTCACCCTCTATAATTTTTTAATATATTTTGAAAGTGGTTGTGAGTGAAGGAAAGAGAAAAGGTAATGATAAAATGTATAAAAAGTATTATTTAATTGAAATAGAGAGAGAAAATGTAATGAGTTTTAGTGTAATTTTTGGTTTAAGGATAGGAAATAGGATGAGAATGCTCTTACTGCATACGTTTAGATGCTTTTAGACTCACCGGTATACATCACCAACCAATCATTATAACACATGTATATAACTTTTGATACATCACCATATTTCAATGCTAAATTGCTAACAGTTTATCACTGAATAAACTAATCGAGTCAAGAATAAACGACTACTTATGAGTTTATTAGTTACCACTTACCGACCAACTTTTTGGTTTTCAAAGGCCTTCCTTTAAAACAACTTCCAATTCATTTTAATAATTATCATTATTGGTTTCAATTAAATATTCAGTGATGTTTTCATGAATTTTTTTTAGGTGGTTCATTAGTTTTAAATGTTTCAATTTTATGGAATCACATATAAAAAATTCGGGTCAGTTCATTACAAAATAATGCTTTACCACTGGTTTAATTTGCTAATATATTATAATATAAAATATAATAAATAACTTAACAATAAGAATCTAAACAATCAAGAACAATTAACAAATGAATCTAAACTCACTGTCACGGTCGGAGGATTCGAGGAAGAGTAGCAACTAGCAAGGCTGGAGGAAGGCGGCCGGAGAAAGGCACGAGCCCGCGGCGGATGACAGTGGTCCGCGGTCAGCCGGAAGCCCGAACTACCGGAGGAAGGTGGTGTGGCGGCTGTGTAATCGGGGTGGATATGGGAGAAAGGCAGGAAACATTGTTTGTAATTGTATATATATTTAAAAGTTTTGGTTCATAAACCTTAAAAAACTGCATAAAAAAATTAAAAAGAGAGTGGTGTAAAACGGATTTAAATATGACATTCATTTATCCAATTTAGAGAGTTATCCATCAAACTTGCATCTTATATTCTAATCAATATGGTTCCCTTCTCATTTATAAGGTGGTTCAATATGATATTTTCTATATACGTACAAATACATTATTATTTCAAAACTTGGGTCGTTCCTGGGAACCACCCATTTATCAGGTGGATCCGCTTATGAACGAATTGACTGATAACAATCTCGCATTTTATCACATTTGTTCCCAATAGTCCGCGACTTACAGAATGTTAACACCGTTAGTTGCAGGTCACCGGAAAGACGTTTTTGACTGAAAAACTCACATTTTTTTTTCCGAAAAAACTCAACATTTTCGGCTCAAGCATTTTTGTAATACTAGATTGGACCTTTATGAATCTTTTCTAGTTGAAGCCCCAATTATTTAGGTCGTCGAAACCCTAGAACCATCGTCGAAATCGGTTGGTGGCTCTCAAGCGATGGTGGCTGGTTGGTGGTGAGTTAGTTGGCGGTGGTGATGCTCATGTTAAGTTTCCCGGCAAAAAATATGACTTTTCAAACAAAAACGTTTTTTTTCGGCGACTTGCAACTAACGACGTTAGCATTTTGTTAGTCGCGGACCGTTGGGAATAAATATGATAAAATGTGAAATCGTTATCAGTCAATTGATTAGTTAATTATGACCAACAACGACCAGAAATTAATAGTTTAGAATTAATAAAATTTAATACACCTTTAAAAAATCTTACGAACCAAACTCACCATTAACATTCAAAGAAATTAGAACTAGCACCCCCCTATGATACATTTACTCGTAGTTGATAACTTAGGCAGCACAACAAATTAAACATTTAATTTCGTATGTACTATTATTTAGAAAAGTAATTACCAAAGGACATTCTACCCAATGGTTTAATAAATGTGTTTCTTTTAGAGATCGAGAGTTCAAACCTGAACAAGAACAAGATATGTAAGTATTAACTGTTAAAAAATAATTATAGAAGTAACTTCACTTTCTTTTAACCTTGAACATTTTTGTAACTTATTCTATATGTTAACAAATCATCATTGTCCATTTATTTGTAACTTCTTATGTATATTTACTTAAATAATCGGCTAATATATTTTATTTAATCCAGCACAAGTATTAATTAAATTATTTATATTGCGGTTGTATTAATTATTTTGCCACCAACCGTGCATGCATATTAAAACTTTAAAAACTACCTAAGGTGGTGTAGCCGGTAGCCACATTTATTGACAATTTTTGTCCTACAAATACACCATTTGTTAACACTAGCTCACAATTAACTTTTTAACTAATCAACTTTTGCATATTATTTCCAAATTGTTTACACTAATAATGTTGGCACGAAGAGTATTGTTGGTGTATTTGTAGGACAAAAATTACGCCCGCCGCCCGCCGCCTTCCACGGTGGCAGCCACTCGGATGGTTCCTAGGGCGGTGGTCCACTTCTCGAGCGTTGCACGGGTTCCAATGAATTCAACGTTTGACGATTCTTATAAGGTTTTTTTTTTTTCTTTTCATTTTTTTTATTTTTAAAGATGGCATAATATTATAATTATCTGACACTGACAGTGAAAGTGACAATGATAGAATCAAAAGTTTTTGTTGGATCTTGATGTCTTTTTCATCTAATAAAGTTCAATGATCCATTTTTAACTATTTGGTAGTGACACACAACATTTTATCGTGTCAAGTGGTCTTTTACATAGGCTGGGATTCAAAGATCAGACTAATGATCTCATGTTATAACTTTTTATGTCCGAAAGGCAACTTTTATTAGAAACAACCCGACAAACAGCAGGCCACCAACACAAAACAAAGAATTACAACATAATCACATCATGTTCTAACTAACAAGTCCTATTATCATTATTTTTCAAATGTTCAACTAATTATAATCTCGTGATCGAATTACTAAATGTAGCGTGACCCGACCCTTAATACAAATAAACTAAATAGTTGAACATAACTTGTTTATCTGATTAAATTGAACCAAATCTAGGTAAAGATTATTCCCTTATCATGCAAAGGTGGTGTATTTGGATCTTGATAGGTTTTCCGTTTTCCTACAATTTGTTGTAGATAATTATCGTGGTTGAAAAGGAATCTTATCTGAAATATAATCTACATACTCGTTGGTCATCCGCTAGTAGTCATCGCCAGCATGTCAAAATCCAAAATCCCCCCCTTTTTTTGGGTGGGTGGTGGGGGGGGGGTTTCTTTTTTTACATGTGTCTAACAGTCAGTATTGGCAACGACGTGTAAAAGAATTTGTTCATTATTTTGGGTTTCTTGTGTTTTTGTTACTTTCATAATTGATGACCCATCGATAAAAGTCATTTTTGGTGATTCTTTCTTTGTAAAATGTTTGGTTTGCAGTTGTATAACAACAAGGTCCATTACTTTGCAACTAGTGCGGCGGTTCTTGAACGGGTTGACAACATAATTGACATACCCTTGGCACAAACCGGTGAAGGTATTGCAGAATGTGAACTTCTCAAATGGTTTGTCAAGGAGGTAAGTTGCCCATCCGGCCTAATTACTAAAACTTTTCGGTTTTGTTTCACGAAAGGGTAATTAACCTTTATGAGCTCAAGTAATTCGTCGTTGTCAAGGAGATGAAGTCGAAGAGTATCAACGCCTTTGTGAAGTTCAAAGTGACAAAGCCACGATAGAAATCACAAGCCGGTACCAAGGAAGAGTTGTTCAATTTCTTCATGTTCCTGGTGACATTGTAAAGGTAAACATAAACTATAATTTAATTATATCCTATATAAAGCACATGGACACATGGTTGTTATGTCCAAAAAAAGTTATGAAAAAAAAACCAAAATTTTAAATTTGAATATTATGTGTAGGGGCGTGTATAGTACGATTCGGTGTGATTTTGGGTTAAAACCAAACCAAAAACCAAAACTTTGGTTTTTGAATAGTTAAAAGTGTTCGGTTTCAGTTTTTTCAGCTTCGGTTGTCCGGTTTTCATTTTGGTTTCGGTTTATGTCATTTGGGCTTGAACATTTTAGGCCAAAAAAAAGTTAAGACTTAAAATATTGAATACATGTATAAATAATTTTATTAATTATTAAGTGACTATTATACATTTAGCCAAAAATATCAGAGTTACATAACTACTATTAATTTTTTTGTAAATTACTTAAAATAACAAATAAAATAATTTAGATATTCATTTCGGTTTGGTATTTACAAAACATAAAACCAAACCGTCGGTTTTTGTTTCGATTTGGATTTTTCGGTTTTTTGGGTTATGAATTGTTTTTTTTTTGTTTCTTACACACCCCTAATTATGTGCGCCTTCTATTGATGGTTTTATGAACACTTTGATCTAAGGTTGGAGAAACTCTTTTGAGCATAAGTGTTGATGACTCTCAAGTCCCATCAGATAATGTTAATCAGTCATCACCAACTTCTCAGCCTATTGAATCCACTAACGAAAGCTCGGAGCAAAAAAGACTCAAGAAAGCGAAACATTATCATTAACGACTCCTCCTGCTGTTCGCAACCTTGCAAAACAACATGGTATTGATGTAAACGACGTCCCAGGAACCGGGAAACATGGAAGAATACAAAAAGAAGATGTGCTAAATTATGTTGCTAGCCTAAAAAACAAACCTAGTGTTGTCGAACCAACATTAGAACCCGAACAAATAATCCAACCTATGGCAAATGAATCTCTTTATCAAGACAAGACATTGCCCATAAGGTATCTAATCAATAATCATATCTCGTGTTACAATCGTGTTATATGTCTTTCGAGGATTTATCGTTTTGGTTTTTGATTCAGGGGTTATCAGCGCGCAATGGTGAAGTCTATGACCGCGGCAGCTAGCATACCTCATTTTCATTTTATTGAGGAGATCAAATGTGACGAGCTATGCACGCTTAAAGATGTTTTCCAAAAACAGAATTCGGATCCAAGTGTTAAATTCACATTTCTCCCCATCTTGATTAAATCTCTCTCGATGGCCTTGGCGAAGTATCCGTTGTTGAATAGCACCTTCAATCTCGAAAAATATGAAGTCAATCTTAAAGGTTTTTGCGTCTTCATGTTACTATAGTTAGAAACGCAATATCATCCTGGATACTGAAATATATCATAAGACTAATAAGTTAACTTGACATCTCGTTATCAATCTCTTGACCTAAAAAAATAGTGATTTTTATTGATATAGTTTAAATTTTACACACATACACAAATGGAAGTAACAAATTTTATAAAAGTTCTATTTTGAGTGAATAAACTTTTTATGCCCTTCCATTTAAGGTAGCCATTTTAAAGAATTACCAAAAACAGGTAAGGTTGGGTGTAGTGGGCGACAAAGAAGGCGAAAAGGGGCGATTATTTTTGGAACACCCCCCCGGCTGACAAACGGCACGATAGGGGGGTGAGTTTTCATCGCCTACATGCTTTTGTTATTATTATTATTATTATAATATTATAAAACTCATCATTTGTTGACTGGGCGTCACATGACGCAAAACGCCCCATTTTGTAGCTCCTACACATAGCCTTAAGGAACTTTTACCTTTTTACAATTAAGTTAACCAACTTTAAATTTGTTTCTTGGTCAATGAGTATTGTTTTCATGTACGTATTTGTTCTTATGTTTTCCTGTTCTTCGTATGGACAATCATGGTTTTCGTATTTGTGATCATTAGGTTCTCACAACATAGGAATCGCGATGGCTACACCAGTCGGATTAGTAGTGCCAAACATAAAGAATGTCCAATCCTTATCAATTTTTGAGGTTAGCTATAGATAAACCTTTCATTAATACGCTTTTTAGATTTGTTACATAAGTACATTGTTGACGTTTCTCAGATAACCAAAGAACTAGCACGACTACAAACATTGGCTAAAGAAAACAAGCTTAATCCTGAAGATATACGTGGTGGAACCATAACTTTGAGCAATATTGGATCGATTGGTGGAAAGTCTGGTTCACCCCTCATTAATGTACCCGAAGTTGCAATCACAGCCCTTGGTCGAACCCAAAAAGTCGCTTGTTTTGATGACGATGGAAACATGTACCCTGTCTCATCCATGACGGTAATTCCTTTTCACATGCTTCCATAATATCACTTTCGAATTCGCCTTTTAACAAACAACTTTAGTTATTTAACAATCAAGTGCCATAATTTTTCGAAAAATGTACTTTTAACAACCAACTTTTTAAAGTACTAGTTTAAAAGATTTTCATAACAACTTTGAAGATGGTACTTTAACTATAAGTTATCCAACCACCCAAAATCTTTAACCAAAAAGTAAACATTAAAACAATATTAAGTTATTAACCATGCACCGCTAACCACATGGGATTAAGAGCTTAAGCTGTTTGTATGTGATTATACTAATGTGTTATTTTTTATTAGGCAAACATTGCAGCGGACCACAGGATTCTTGATGGAGCAACGGTTGCGCAATTTTGCAACGAATGGAAGAGGCTTGTCGAAAAACCCGAGTTGATATTGTTGCATACAAGATAAATTCGAACCTTTATCCACACAACTGGCTGATCTTGCTTTGAATCATAGACCAACTGTTGAAAGCCGAGAAAAATTTAGGTTATATTTGAGTTAAATTGTATGACCAACCTTCATGTTTCGTTAATTATATAAATAAAGCAATTTGATGTTTAACAAGGTTTCCATACCTGCCAAAATCAAACCGAACCAAACCGTACCGCTAGAGTTTTTAATATCTATACTATATAAAGCATGAGTAAGGGGCCTCTTAATTTTTAAGAGGTACCAAACTCATTGCTTTAGGTATAATCTTTAATACATAAGATTAAGATATTTTAAGAACAATTTTGTCTTTTGACATTTTTGTCTTTTATTATAAGCAAAATTAAGTTACGGTTTATTTTCAATTTATTCTAAAATAATTACAAGTATGGTCCTTCAACTTTAATCACATTTTGTTAATTTATTTAATAGTTACATATATATCCCTTATTTTAAACAAACTACCCCGATGACGTTTAAACGTTAACTTTTTCACACCTTAATATTTTTTTTAAAACATTATACCATAAAAACGAGAATTTTATTCTCTTTAATTTGGGTATGGTATTGTTATGTATAACACAGGTTACACATCCGATGTCATGTTTGCATGCATACCTCGCCGCATTACGCGGGCACGCAACTAGTCATAAATTTTATGTATTTCAATAATGCTATGTAACATACAAATATGTGTAAATAATAAAATTTTCATGATAAAAAAACTTCAAGCCCACAATTTGAAGCCCAAATAATACCCAATTATGTTGTTTTGAGCTATTTTTAATTAGATCCAAATTCACGACTGACCCATTATAACCTTCAAAACGTGCATAACCGAGCAATTATGGATATGATTATGGTTTTAGGCTAGAACCAACCCAAAAAGACCAATGTACACCCATAGTTGTGCTGGCAATAGCTATAACAATAGTTAAGAAATTATTAATGTGTTAAGTTGAAGCCTTAAATGTAAAACCGGATAGCAATGGTTAAGAAATTATTAACGAGTCAAGTTGAATCCTTAAATGAAAAAGCCCGAGCATTCATAAATGTATATAGGGGTAAACTTACACTATAAGTGTCGGGTCGGCCAACCCCTGTGAAATTTTCTTTAAATGTATATATATGTTAAAATCATGACAAATTTCTATAAACAATACAATTTTGGCATCGACTCTCTTTCAACCCCTGAAACATTTTTTCCTGGGACCGCCATTCAATTGTAAAGCTCTTAAGTTGTACTCAAATATAATTTTTTAGAACGACTTCTTGTATTTAGGCTAGTGCGTTCTCCAAATTTGGAGAGCCCCGGTGCCCCATTCGGGCTAGACTATGTTGTCTTAACCGGACTCATGCTGGCTTAGGAGTTTGGCTTGGGCGTGTTCCCCCGGAAACCATACCGCCAACAGTCACTTGACAGTCGTCGTGCCGCTACAAGGGCAGAACACTCTGACGTAACATACAGTGGGACGAAAACTCGGATGGACTCAAAATCCGAACCGATAACCTTCTACAAGGCCCAACTTAAATACTTAATTGTCAATATCCATCCAAAATAACACAATTAGAAATCAAACTTGAGTCAGCCCGGATAACCCAAGCCTTTCTGCAACGCACTTGAGTGATTGTAGTCATTGTACTCAAATATTTACACGACCTAGTTTAAAAAAATTTAAAATAATAATAAATCATCCACCAAACACTAGACATTCGGCCATAATAACTGTTTTCCCTCCAAGTCACACAGTTTCAACCTGTAACCGTCATTCATATCACTCTTCACTATGCTTCTTCATCTTCTAATCGCTTCTCAGATCCGTCATCAATCATGTCTGCTCACTTGCTCTTCTGCAACGCCTTCACTCTTCTCGTCTTCTTCACGCTTCATATTCTATCAGTTTCAGGTATAAATGCTTCTCCGTCTTTCAATTTTAAATCTCACTGTAGTACTCGTTATGTGCTTTAAATCGATAATTATTAATCAAATTATTAATCGTACGGAGCTGTTTTGAAGTTTGAGTTGAATCTAGGTTTTAATGAGCACTGTGCGCACACAATATAACACAATACTTAGATATGAAACACTCATTTTAAAGATATCTCTATATTGAAGTTTGACTGGAAATTAGGTTTTAATTTGTGCTGTTTATTGAAACGGAGCACTGTGCACACACAATATAACACAATACTTAGATACGAAACACTGATTCAGAGATCTATTTCGAAATTTGAATCGAAAGTAGGTTTTAGTTTGTGCTGTTTATTGAAACGGAGCACTGTGCGCACACAATACTTAGATATGAAACACTGATTTAGAGATCCATATTGAAGTTTGACTGGAAATTAGGTTTTAATTTGTGTTGTTTGTTGAAACGGAGCGTTGCGCACACAATTACACGTACGAAATGTAGATATGAAACACTGATTTAGAGATCTATTTTGAAATTGGAATTGGATCTAGGTTTAATTTGTGTTATTTCACTAACACATACACAATGTAGATATGAAACACTGATTTAGAGATCTGTTTTGAAGTTTGAATCGAAATTAGGTTTTAGTTTGTGCTGTTTGTTGAAAACGGAGTCCTGCGCGTGCACAAGAACACGTACAGTCATACAAAATGTAGATATGAAATGCTGATTCAGAGATCTAATTTGAAATTTAAATGAAGTCTAGGTTTTAATTTGTGCTGTTTGTTGAAACGGGGCACTGTGCGCACACAATAACATGTACAGTTATACACAATGTAGATATGAAACACGGATTCAGAGATCTAATTTGAAATTTGAATGAAGTCTAGGTTTGAATTTGTGCTATTCCTTTAAACGGAGCGTTGCGCACACACAAACACGTATCATAGAAATGAATCACTGATTCAGAGATCTATTTTTAAATTTGAATCGAATCTAGGTTTTAATTTGTGCTATTTCACTAACACATACGCATTGTAGATATGAAACACTGATTAGAGATCTGTTTTTGAAGTTTGAACCGAAATTAGGTTTTAGTTTGTGCTGTTTGTTGAAATGTAGCACTACGCACACACAATAACACGCACGAAATGTAGATATGAAGCACTGATCAGAGATCTATAATTCTATTTTTAAATTTGAATCAAATCTAGGTTTTAATTTGTGCTATTTGACTAAGACATACACAATACACTGATTTAGAGATCTGTTTTGAAGTTTGAATCGAATTTGGTTTTAGTTTGTGCTGTTTGTTGAAACGGAGCCCTACGCGCGCACAATAACGCGTACAGTCATACAAAATGTAGATATGAAACACTGATTCAGAGATCTAATTTGAAAATTGAATGAAGTCTAGGTTTGAATTTTTGCTGTTTATTAAAACGGAGCATTGAGCACACACAAACACATACAAAATGTGGATATAAAACACTGATACAGAGATCTATTGAAATTTGATTTAGAGATGTCATCTTCATAATTATAAATCCTAGGTTTGAATTTGTGATATTTATCAAAATGGAGCATTGTGCACACACGAACACATACAAAATGTTGATATGAAACGCTGATTTAGAGATGTCATCATCAAATTTACAACTGCACGGATCGATTTCAACGTCTGAATTTAGTCTAGGTTTTAATTTGTGCTATTTCTCGAAATGGAGCATTAATGTAGATATGAAACACTGATTCGTAGATGTCATCTTCATATTTACAATTGCGCATATCTATTTGAAATTTGGATGAAGTTTAAGTTTGAATTTGTGCTATTTCTCGAAACGGAGCGTTGCGCGCGCACAAACACATACAAAATCATGAATATGAAACACTAATTCAGAGATGTCATCATCAAGTTTACAATTGCATAGATTTTAATTGATAATATTAATGAAATATATGGCTGAATTTGTGTGTTATTTATCAAAACTGAGCATTGCACACACAAACACATACAAAATATAGAATTATAGATATAGAACGCTGATTCAGAGATGCTGAAGGACAATAGATCAGAACTAGTTGTTGAGAGAGCAAAATAGCATATGGATGAAATGAATCTGTTCAACTTTATCAACATTAATCCATAACTGTCTTATTTATTGTAAATTGTTGCAGATGATGGTTTGCCTATTATTGCTTTTGTTTTTCTGGATGACAAAAATGAGTTTAGGGCAGGTGAAACTGCAGCAATTCAGGTTATTATACGTAAAGATTTCAATTCTGAAAAAGACAGACACTCTTTCAATCCGAATGTCTCAGTAGATGGTGTGATGGGGAACAGTAGTCTTATTACTGACCTTTGGTTTGATCGCCGTCATTGGAGGATTTACTTTGTGCCAATGATGGTTGGGTTTTTCCATGTGCTTGTTACTGAAAATCGTTTCAGTGTCGGTGTCGGTGTCGATCATTTCAAGTTGCATTACCGTGTTGCACCAGGTTTTTCTCACATTCGAAGTTCTTTATTTTGCACATTTTTTTCATATTTGACTGACTAATATTGTTTACTTTTTTTCAAAATAAAGGTCCAATTTATGAGCCTGGCGGTGTTGTATCATGGATGGATCAATATCATGATTTTGTAGCTGGGGGAAAAGCTACAGTCTTAATACTTCCTAAGGATGCATTTAGGAATAATGTTACAAGAGGAAGTGAAGAACAAAGCATTCACAGTTTTGAAGTCTCTGCAACAGTTTCAAACGGATCGAATGCAAATTTGCTGGATGTAGTTAACAAAGGATGGAATGAATTCGGTTATCTCTGCATTGAATTTGTTACAACTACAGCAGGACATCTCTCGGTTCACATAAAACACAAAAACACTTCCTTAGTAAATTCCCCATTGCCTTTAACAGTCCATCCAGGTAATTTATGTAACATATGTTATAAACTTATTATTAATCAATTGAATGCATATTTGTTATTGATTTCAAATATTCGATGAGCAGACACAATTGATGTTGCCAACTGTTTGGCCCATTGGGGCACTGAAACACATTATTTTCAGCTGCTTTCAAGAATGGAAACTTTTGTAGCCCAGACAGATAAATATGGGAACCTTGTTCCTGGGCTGTTTGAGTTTCAAGTTGAAGTTATGGAGAAGAAGTCGACTATGCCTTTACCGATTAGTGAATTGCAATACAAGGAAGTATCACCGGGCGTTCAATCATTGTCTTTCAGAGTAGTCAAACCCGGGGACTTCCTTCTCATCATCTCAGATCATCACAGGAATATGCTTTTGAATATGCCATATGAGTTTAGTACCTACATGGGGTACTGTGATGCTGAAAATAGTCGTGTGAGTGGACCTGGTCTTTCTGATTCTATCACGGGGCAAAGTACTTATATAAGAATAGAGTTAAGAGATAATTATGAATATCCTTCTCCAATTGAGTTAGAACGGATTCAAGTAGAAATTACAGCGCCTGCACTCTCTCTTCGTATAAATACACAAATACACCCATGGAAGAAAATTACTAATGGTATCAAAAGAGTGTCATTTTTTCTTTAAAGTATTGTTTTGTTATGAAGTTTATACTTTAGAGATTGAACAGGTACTCACCCAACTGGAATGCTCAGTCATGGCGCATTTGGTCCAACGGGAATGACTCGTGTTTTTTCACATGACAATGTAATAACTACTTTTTTTACTTTCAATGCTTTATGTTTTAGACATTAAATTAATCATAATCTTTTCTGTTTGTTGTATTTAGTCTGCCGAGAACCCAAAAATAAGGAGCTATGACTTTAACGTTTCTTATGTGGCTGAAAAAGTCGGGGTAAATGAAATTCGTATGTTTTGTGGTAATATTCCTCTAAATGGTGGCCGTCCAATAGTAAAGAAAGTACTGGAAAGTATGTGTGTGTGTGAGAGAGAGAGAGATTATTTATTATTTAAATTGGATAATGTAATAATACGGGTGTTCAAATTTGGTGCAGACAAAGTGAATGCATCTACATCAGGAGTTGTAAAATTTGATGAAAGGGCACCAGCAGGGGTTGTAAATGAATTTGTGGTGCAACTATTGGATTCCTTTTATAATCCAGTATTGTATGAAGAAAAAAAGTTGAAACTGGAGATGGCTTCAACGAATGGTTCTTACCATCCTTGCTATTTTGATGACAACCATGATGGGACCTACACAGGGTGCTACCTAGCACTAATTCCTGGATATTATGAGTTTTGTGTTTCATATGATGGACAACGTATCATGCCTTGGCCCTTTGGAGTCCACGCGGAAGATGGTAAGTTTAAATTTGATTCTAATATATAAAATCAATTTCCTGTGATTGAAATCATATAATTTTCAGGGCATACGTTCCCTACAGTTCGTGACGATAGTGTCAACGTTTGGGAGGATCAGTCCACAACTATTTATGTTTTTAATAATGATGTATTCTTTGACGGACCAGGAACAATTGTTGAATTTCAAAAGGTATGATTTTATTTTAATACGGCACCCATTCTTTAGGCTTTTCAAAACACATACGCTACAAATAATTCCCCAAAGACCGATAGAGAACCTCGTCTGTTTAAGGGTGATATGAACTAGGAAGTTGTTAATCCACCCCTTTTAAAGCCAATACATCTTTCCATCAAGCTTAGTAATTCTTTGAATAGTAACATTAATTCCTGAATGCCCTCATTAAGCTGAATTGTGCATCCATTCAAGTATTTTTGTTCTTAGTTCAATAGAATGTCCCGCCACTAACTTACCCTTTCTCCTTCAATTGTAATGTGAGGATCAGATTTTCAAGAATTTTGGATAGAGTTTAGTAAATCTGGTTGGATGTTAGAAACCGCCAGCTGTAGGACTTCCCCACTTGTAACTCTTGACAAAGCATCAGCCACTTTATTCCCATATCCTTTCTTATAAACAATTTCATAATCGAATCTATTAACTTTGAAAGCCATTTCTGTTGGAAAGGTCTTGAAATCCGGTAAATGTTTTATACTCTGTTGATATGTTTTTATCACAAAATGCCTATCAGTCAAATACGGGTGCCACTTTTGGACTGCATGGATTATTGCTGGCAACTCCCTTTCATATGTTGAAAGGCTTAGATTCTCATGGTGATAATGCCTTACTTATGTAAGCAATTGGATGACTCTTCTTAAAAGCTGTTTTATAAATATCTGGATCAGCAGCTCTTATCTGATAATACCCAGCTTTAGCATCCAATTTTTGAAAAAAAAGAAAGTTAGTGCCATGTAAGTTCTGTCCAACTCAGATTTTGATTGCCCTTGGCTCTACAAACGATTGGTAATGCCTTATCTTCCATTTAAATAGCATCCAAATTTACCGTCATCACATCTGGAATGCATTCTAGTTAAAAGAATTATTTTGTTCTATACAACCGTGAATACAAATCTTCTCCTCTGAAATTAGGAAAATCTGTCTTTGTAATTTGAGATAAATAGTTGTATCTTGCAATTGATGGATGAGATTTGAAAAGAGGACTGGAGCGGAGTTTGTTTTTTAATTGTTGAGTAAATGAAGTATAAAAGGACAAAAATACCCTCTTGCAGTTTGTATATGACCAGAACAAAATTTGTGACAAATTCTGAATGTAAAAGATGATTCCTTAAATTCACAGTGGTTAAGGATGAAAGTGTAATTTTGTCTTATTATTATTGTTCTTTTGGCAGGCAAGTCATGGTTCGGTCTTGCAGTATGGAGATATCTTTAGATATACACCATATAAAGGATATTGCGGACGCGATAAATTTTCTTACAAAGTAGTAGATGCACATGGCAGTTTCGGTACTGCTGATGTAATCATAAATGTTCTCGCTTTTCCTCCGCAGCTTGTTTCTTCTCCAAAACAGTTGCAGGCACTCGAAGATACACTCAGTCCTCAATTCGGGTAACCTGTTGAATCCACTAGAAACTTCCAAATTGTTAGATCTCGTGGTCCTAATAGTCTTTTTTAATTCACAGTGGTTATCCTGGCTTCGAGATGGTATATTCAGATCCACTAGAAAATATTTCTGTTATCCTGACCGCACAAAACGGGACCGTTTATCTCTCTCCTCTTATAATGCAATTTTGGGATCCAATGTGGAAAGAAATTTCAGTCAGTAAAGTGGAAGGAAAAGATAAATGCTTGACAATAACTGGTCGTTTAGAAGTCATCAACTTTGCCTTAAAGTCACTCAAATACATTGGGTACTACTACTACACATTCGGTTGATTAATTATTAATTTATTATCGAGTAATTAGCCTTTTGAATATTTGACTATTTTCATGCATGTGCAGAAACACAAACTTCAATGGCGAAGACATTATTACGATCTCTACTATTAATGTAAATGGACAAAGACATTTCGATGTTCCAGTATATGTGGAATCAGTTAATGATCCTCCAGTTATTAATGCGCCTAAATTCATCATCCTGGAGAATGAGAATGAAGATAAAGGATCCTTGATATTTGATAGATACCGAGACACATTTAAATTTTTCATTGAGGATCCAGATCATACTTTTCGTCCAGGTACTTTCAAATAATGAGTAAAATAACAATTATGTTCTTTACTTGTAAGGGTAAAATTGTCGTTTTAAAAAAGTTAACAGGAAATCTACCTTCTGCAAGCTGACTTATAAGTGTAATTTACTCAAAAGAAGTATAATAATGAAACTGTTTGAATCCTACCCATAACATAAAGATATCTAATTCACGCCAGCTGACGTTGCAGGGGGTCCTCCTCAGGTCATGTTTTCAGTGGAAGTAAGTTTTGGAACATTCTCAGCTCGGTTGCCAGCTCAGCTTATAAGCACTACTGAGGTGAAGTTAAAAGGAAGCAAACAGTGGCAAATCCTTCAAACATTTGTTGAAATCTCAACATTTTACTCTGAACGAAGTAAAAGGCATCAGAATTATGGGAACACTTGATGAGTGCAACGCTCTTCTCCACCAACTGGTTTATTATGTGAGTATTATATATTAATCATGTTTCTTGTTTTTTGGTACTTGCATATTCAAATATTCAATGTATGAAGTTTGTTTATTGCAAACATATGATATATAGGGTGACGAACACAATGCAGTCCTTAAGTTGAAGGTGAATGATCTGGGATGGTTCGGGTGTTATCCGGATTGTTCAGAGATGATGTTGGTGCCTCTTATGTCCGAGGCTACTGTAAGTTTAATAACAAGGACACCCATGAATGCATTGGTAGCTCATTGTAAGTTGATTTTATTTAGCTTCCAACTTTTGTTATTATCATTATACTTAATTACAACAAATGGTCTCTGTGGTTTGGCTTTGGGTACTAAAGGTTTAAAAGTTGCAGGTTTGAGGTCCGTGGTTTTGATTTTGTAAAAAGTTTCGGGTCTAAGACTAACTTCCGTTAACTTTTCCGTTAAGCTTCGGTAGAATGACTAAAATACCCTTATAAAAGATATTTGTGTAGTTAACTCAAAGATTTTGTCTCAAAGATTTTGTATAAAGTTTGGGGTCTAACACTAACTTCCGTTAACTTTTTCGTTAAGCTTCGGTAGAATGACTAAAATACCCTTATAAAAGATATTTATGTAGTTAACTCAGAGATTTGGACTAATGGGACCATCTATCCCAGTTAGTCAAAATAATAAACATTATATAAAAGAAATTATCACTGTAGTTATAAAAGGACATTTTTGTCATTCCACCCAAACTTAACAGAAAAGGTAACAGAAGTTAGTGTAGATCCCAAACTTGCAACTTTTAAACTTCAGTACCCGAAGGTGTGACTTGGGCCAAACCGCCAAACTTGCAACTTTAAAACTTTATTGTTTAAGTTGTCATACATGAATGTTTATTACATAATGTGCAGCTCTTGGATTTCTATTTCTGATTGAATCCATTGTACTGTCTACACTGGCTGTGGTTTTGATGTTTTTCATATGTAAATGTGTTACCGTTCTTGTACGTGAAAGAAAGAAACAACAAGAACAAGAAGAGCCTCCGAACCTTCAACTTAATGAGCCGCAAAACAACAATGAACAGATGGTGGTATATGCCTTCAATCTGTGATCACTTGTTATTTATTATCATTTCGTTTCGTTTTAATGGTTTCGTTTGTTTTGTGCAGTCAAGTGCAGATTCGCCTGAGAATGCGATCCAACTTACTGGAAATTGTCCTAGTCCCGTCAGGCAAACTGAAGAACCTTCCAACTTACCGAAACCGTAAGTTTTTGTTTGTTATTTGTGCAATATTTATTTTAGGCGTATTGGTTTTTATTAATCCCTTACCAACTATCATTTTTTGGTCGATACCGGTTCCAACTAGCGTACTGGCTGATAATGATCCCACCTTTTATCATATTTGTTCCCAACGGTCCGCGACTAACAAAATTATAACGCCGTTAGTTGCAGGTCGCTGGAAAAACATTTTTGGTCGGAAAAATCACATTTTTTCCAGAATACTCAACATTTTCGTTCCAAACATCTGTATAACCTTAGATCGGACCTTTAGGATCATTTTTCTAGTAAAATACCCTAATTATGGAGGCCGCCGGAACCCTAGAACCATCGTTAGAACCGGTTGCTGGTGCTCAAGTGATGGTGGTTGGTTGGTGGTGGTGTTCAGGTTGAGTGGTCTGGCAAAATAATGTGACGTTTCCGGTTAAAAGCATTTTTCCAGCGACCTACAAGTAATAGCGTTAGGATTTTGTTAGTCGCGGACCGTTGGGAAGTGACGGTTGCAAAAGTCTCTAGGCGGACCCTAGGCGGTCGACTGGGGAGTTTGGACTTTGGAGTACTCGGCCTTAGTCGGAGAGTACTCAGGGATGGCTTGCCGAGAACTCGGCCTAGGTGGGGATTAATCGTTGAGTACTCGGTGCCTATGCGCGATTTTACAACCATAATGGGAACAAACACGTTAAAAGATGAGACTTTCAGCGGCCAACTCGTTAGTGGGGACCGCATCGACCAAAAGATGATAGTTGGGATTAATAAAAACCAATACACCTTTATTTTACTATTTATTGATTGTGTACATCATGTAGGGCTGAAGAAAGTCAAGAAACTAATGTAGCTGAAATTGCAACAGTGGTTATCTAGGCTCCTTGTTATATATGGTTAATTGGTTATACCCTTAACTTTTATAATTATGTATTTACCTTTTGTTCCTAGGTATTAGGTGGTGTAGATATGAATCCATGTATATTTTAAATGAACTCACAACCTCGTGTATGTTACCATGTTAGGAGTAACATCGTACCACTAGAGTAGATCTATATAAGTTTATTTGTTTCTTTAGTGGTCTAGTCTCTAAACTAATTTTCACCTTGTCAGTTTTTCATTTTATCTGATGACATTTAGAAAATAAATACTCCCTTAAAAAGTCTCAGTTAAATTTTAATTCCCTTATGCGTTACCATGACAGTTTATAAATATATATATATTGTTATAAACATGCAATTAAATAGTTTAAATATCTATTAGATTATGTAATGAGCCCACACTCACTTGTCACATTACAATTCAGTGGGACGTTTCATATCTTTTTAATGATACCATTACGCGTATTCTTATTTTGTAAGCACTATGAAAACACGAATATTTAAACCAAGTCCAACATTTAATAAATTTAATTACAGTGGAAAAGACACACACATTTCATAGCTATATATTTTATTTAAAACCCTGTACACATACATCCCTATCATATAAACCTTTTAACAACAGCCCAGTCATACATAAAATCTAAAATAATAAATAAAAATTGACTTCAACGTCTCGCATTTCTCCGAAGCAACCTCGGTCCTCGGGTAACCCAAAAAATAAATTTAAAAAAACTCACGTCCAAATCTTCCATGTAAACCTATCCACAATAAGACAACATTATTATTAATCACCCCGAAAATACATAACACGACGCAGAGGTAACCAATAACCTAATCGTTAATTAAAATCGAACCGAAAACCAAAGAAACCTATCGATTTTTTGTACCCTTGATTAAATAGTAGTTAGCCGAATCGAACCAAACCATTCATGTTTTCATATATTTCTAGCTTTTATACCCTCGTTTCAATAAATTCATATTTTATACCTCCAATTCATGTATTTATACATCAATTTCAAGTATTTATACCTACATTTTATCCCCTTCTAAGCAAAAATTTAGCCCAGGTTTGGTTTTGGTTATTAACCGAAACTAACCGAACCGAACCAAAAATCGACAAACTAACCGAATAAACCAATGTAACTGAAAATTGTATGGTTAACAAAATAGATTAACCGATGACTTCATTTTTGGTTAAGGCTAATAACCAAACCGAGCCGTGTACACCCCTGTCACGACTTTTATTATATCAAACTATTAGACCTTAATTCTTACCTAAGATACACGAGCCACTCTTCGTGTTGACGGCTCCGGTAACAGTAACGCCCTCGTGATTTCTGAAGCGCTACCGTTGTTTTCGGACTCTCTAATCGCCTCTTTTAAGATATTAACGATCATACTCATCGGGGGTCGTTCTTCGGGATTCTTTCTTAGACAGCTATCGGCTAGTTTCGCAACTTTTTGAGCGGTGTTGAGCGGATACTGATGGTTTAAACGAGGGTCCATTATCATCCTAAACCTCTTGCTATCGGCCGGGTACTGTTTCACCCATTCGATAAGTTTTTGTTCGGATTGTGGTAGGTTTCTATCTATGGCTCGTCTCCCCGTTAAAATCTCGTACAATACGACTCCAAAACTCCATAAATCGCTATTTGATTTAAGATGACCGGTTTCGACGTATTCTGGAGCAGCATATCCGTATGTCCCAACAGGCTACAAATAACAAATGCATTCACGTTAGCATACAATGTAGAATTTAATCTCTTCTATATACATGTTAAAATGTGCATTTTATTCAAGTACACAATCAAATCTATGCACATGTCCTTAAATCCCCAATAGACAATAGTGTCATGAAGAGTTAGTGGGTGCATGTGTTGAATCAGAATCACTTAGGCAATAAGTCTATGGGTGTTAACCACTTAATGGTCAAATTATGTTGGTTTTGTTAGAAATTAGAAGCCAAGTCACTAACTATCGGGATTTTTCACATACATATAACACTAAAAAAATTAAGGTGGGCAGCCGCCCCCACCCTTAACATAGGTCCGCCCCTGGCTCGGTTGGTCGGGTCGGTCGACCAGTTTTACCAGTTTGGCGGATCAATATTGACGGTTTGAACTTGTCATTTTTTTCCGACATCACTAGTTTGTATTATTAAAAAGTTTAAAATGATAAAGATAGTACTTTTAAATCAGTCAACTTGCTTCAGTTTCATTGGTTTCAACGGTTTTTGAACACGCCTAAGTGAAACACATCAAACAAGGTATGAAACACTAACCATTGTAGATACGTGGGTCCGGTCCCCTTGCGGCCCTTCTCTAGCAAGACCAAAATCCGAAAGCTTCGCATTGAAATTCTCATCCAACAACACATTTGAAGACTTGAAGTCTCGAAAAATCACCTTCCCAAAACACCAATGTCAATAAATCGTTACACCACGTATACATCATTACATTATCTTTTAATTTATCGACGGTTACATCTTACATAAGCAAAGATTGATTTATGATTTATAATTGTGACAATAAATATATACCTGAATCTCCAACCCCTCATGAAGATAAGTGAGACCCTCGGCCCGCACTTAGGAGAATCTTCAACCTTGTAATCCAAGGAATCGGTGGCAATGCTCGCCCAAACAAATGCGCTTCTAAACTCTTGTTTGGCATATACTCATAAACCAGTAACCGTTGTATGCCTCGTTCACCATCCGCTGAGCAGTATCCCAAAAGCTTTACGAGGTTCGGGTGATCCACAACACCAAGAAACTGAACTTCTGCTAACCATTCTTTATGCCCCTAAATTAATATCATTATGTTTTCAACATTGTTTAGTGTCACATGAAATTGTTGACAACCCGAACCAGTTTTGACCCGACCCAACATTGTCATACAAATTTTAAACATGGCAATTAATCTATTCAATATTCAATTATTTATGCTGCAAAAGTCAGATATAACAAATTTTAATTCACACATGCCTAACTTTTTTTTTTAACATCAAAAAGTATTAAGGAAACTAAATTATTAAAAACTACATTAACAAATCTTGGGCTCATAACATTATTATTCATGATTCGTTCAACTCTTCTAACTAGCTACATAGCTGGAGGCGGCAATCTTGATCCAAAGCATTTCAAATGAGTCAATTTGGGTTGCTTTAAAAATTATATGAGTTGGTTTGGGCCAGATATTTTAACTAAAATGGTCAAAATTGGTCACTTGAAATTCACCTCGTTATTTTCGAGTCAAAATGGGTCATAGTGGGTTAGTGTCCTAAGAAAATGTGGCAGGTTCGGGTTGGAACGGGTTTTGTAGTGGCACATATTTCCACACGAGATAGTAAAAAAACACAACCCTTTTTTAATTGACTCATTCTGACCCTAACCCATTTCGACCCATGACCCGTTCGACCCAACCTAACCCATTTGCCATAAAAGCACGCAAGAAAACCAAAAGTATAAAATGCAAATGGTATAAACACGTGTTTGTTATCTATGACACGTTTTCTCATGGTCAATTTACCGCCTAATTTATAACATGAAACTAAACTAAAACAAAATTCAAGAATCATGACATCTAAAACATTAAACATTAAACATACATACCTGCAAACTATTCCTATTAAGTTTCTTGATGGCAACCACCATTGGATCACCATCATCAGGAGGTTTGATTGATCCTTTATAAACACTCCCAAACCCGCCCTCACCGATCTTCAACAACCGGTTAAAATTATTCGTAGCAGCTCGCAGCTCCGAATATGAAAACTTCTTTAAACTTTGTCCTTTCTCTCTATACAATTCGGGTATCGTTCGAGGCGAAGTAAGCGATCCGGTCGACTTAACTAGTCGTGTAACAGGCTTTGGTGACCGGTTTTGGTCTCCTAGTTCGGGTGATGATTTGCCTCTTCTTTTGGTTTTTGAATTGAATATATTGAAACAATTCATCATTGAAAACCAAATAAGTTTGGAGGAATTAATCAAAGTGTGTTTTTGTTACATATGTGAATTGAAAACAGAGAAGTGGTTTGTTTATGTTACATATGTGATGGAAACATGAGTGAATTGGTTTGACAAGAAAACCCAGAAAAAGAAAGAGAAATTGACTTGGTAACATGAAGTTATTAAATTCAATGGAAGCTTCATATAAATATATATATTTCAAAAAATGGGTGCAAAATATATCATTACATTTTGTATGCTACCTTGTTATAAAGGTATACTAGCTTTATGGTTTTTGAGTCTTACACGTATGATAATATACCAAATGTAGGAATTAATCAATGGGAACTAAAATTAAGACATCAAATAAGAGATTATATTGAGTAAATCAGCAACAAAACGCGTTAAGCAAATTTTGAAAATGTTTAAATGGTGCGAGAATTGAAGAAACAAAAAAGTTGTCTTCGATGGAATTGGAGGCCTAAATGGTGGAATGTGAGTGATTGGTGAACCCCGTGATTTCGGTTGTAGCCCAAGTTATATTACTATTTTAGTTTGAACTATTTAAAAAAAATTGTGACTTTGGCCAGTGCACTCTTCAATTAAAGAGTCTCGTTCCACCACTCTAATCATACAGTGTTGTCTTAATCAAGCTAACACTGACTCCATACCGTCGACTGCCACTTAACAGTCGTTATGCCACAAAAAGTACAGAACCCTCTATCGTTGTGCCACCACCATAAGTTTGAACGATTTGTTCTTATTTCTCATATTAAATTGGTCCAGATAGGCGTCTGTTAACTCCCAGACCATCATTAGAGAAACTTGCCAAGTATTAAATAATTTAATTTACAGTAATACAACATTATTTATACATGATAATAAATTCGGTTAACAACAAAAAATAGCCGTCAGTAATAACTGATAAACTCAGAAGAAGTAAAAAAGTTATTTAAAAAACTTGGTGACATCAAATAATTAGTTGTGGAAAGTAAATAAAAGAATGCTATTTGTATACTCAAACTTGAAAATAAAAATTAGTATGAACTAGTATGAATTGAATGTGATAAAACAATATGTTAATAATTAGTGAAATACAAAAGAATTTATATTATTAACATTAAAATCACAAATACATAACCAAATTACGCGTAAGATATATGTATGAGTTTCCTAACCAACGTATTTTATTTTTCTTTTGACTTGGTTTTCATATTATAATATAAACTTTTCAACAGCTTTGTTAGAATACTTATGACTATCCTTAAATAGGGTGTAAAGAAGATATACATTGAAGATGAATCGTATGATACGTCACCTATGGGTGGACCACCGCTACGAGTAACGTCCTCTAATTTTAGGTCCACATTAAAGCCAAAAGATGTATAAAAAATTATAAAAATATTTCACGCTCTTTAATTTGGAGAGCCTTGTTGTCCCACTATGGTCAGACTATGTTGTTTTAACTGGGCTTATGTTGGATTCAGAGGTTGGCTTTGGAGTTCCCCCCGGGAAACTATACCGTCGGCTGCCACTTGACAGTCGTTGTGCCGTCACAAGAGCATAACTCTCTAGCGTAGAACACGGTGAGAAGAAAATCTGGGTGGGCTCGGAATCCGAACTGACAGTCTCGCAAAGTCTTGCTTAAATTTTTCATTGTCAATATCCACCCAAAGTGACACAAGTGGAGATCGAACTTGGGTCTCTATCGGGAAACCCAAACATTCCTACCTCTAGCATATATTTTTTAGCCCGTTTATAGCCATTATGTTCACACGTTGCTCAAAAAATAAAATAAAAAAAATTAGGATAATCAGGGACAAAGGTGTTATCTGGTTTTGGGGTTTCCGTCTATAGGGTTTTTGAGTCGAACATGAATCGTTAAATAATCGGAGACGGTTAAAATCTCATCACAGATTGACATGAAAAAAGCGTTGTTAAAAAATATGATCGTGTTAATTTAATTGTCCGCATTATTCATGAAATATTAAGCGGTCTAGAAACTATAGTTTTAGGTAACAAAATAGTTTAACACAATTGTATTATATGTAGCGTCCTTAACCGCGACAAAGTCAATATAACTTTTATAAGTAGTAGACTGAATAAACCATTATCTTACTCCGAACCAAATGTTCAAATAAGTAATTCGGTTTTTTTATTGGTTTTGTTTTTATTTTAATGATTTTTTTGAACACCTCAATGTTCATGTGATTGAGAACTTGCTAACCCTACAAAACAAAATAGTTAGGTATATTTTATTCTTTTTAGTTATAGTTTTTTATAATATAATTAGTTTAATAAAAAAATAACCAAGAAATATAATTTTCAACAATAAATTTCAACCCACTAAGTGCGCACGTGGTTTAAGTTCTTGAAAGTATTCCGTAATAAAACCTTTCAAAAAAATTTAAAACCTTTCATAAAATGCCCGATGAACGATTATTTGAAATCTTTGAGCATTTCAATGACATGTTAAGGTTATATCACGGCGACTCATCACCACAACTAAATAAATGAGTATCATCGACGTATGTTTTTTTTTCAAAAACCGGTAGTACTAGAAATTTTATACCATCATTACATTGACAAAAGTAATACTGTCCTCTCTTTTCAACTTATGACCATCAAGATAGTTAGCATTGGCGGATCTTTCTTTGGGCCAAAGTGGGTCACAGCCCTCACCATGTTTTTCGCTCGGTAGTGTATTTTTTTTCAAAAAAAATCAAAAAAATATGTAAATGTATTAAGTCCGGCACATCTTAATAATTTGATGCGGCGCATCCATATTATATTAGTTCATGCCAGCCTAGAATTTTATTAAAAATAAAGCTCGTTGTTCACGAAATAAACGTAAAAAAAAAGTAAGACTAAGAACTAAAACTCTATAAGACCAAGCCCAAGCCCAAATAAATTTTATAACAAAAAAATAAATATTAAGCCCAAAATCCAACCCTACCATTTGGGCATCGGGTCGATGTTCGAACACAACAACAAACGGAGTTTCCATTATGCGTTGGTATTTGTGTGACTTACTGACTTGTGAGGTTCGACACAGAAATTGAGAAGCAAGCAAGCGAATTAGTGAAATCATTTGGGTGTGAAATCGATTAATTGGACACTGCCACTGTTTACTAAGAATTGAGGTTCAGAACTGACTCATGTGGGAAATCGATTAATCGAAATAGACAACAAAAGCAAGTAGAGACCAAGTTTGGCGATTTGCATTTCACCATTTCGTATTTCTTTCAATTTGGTAGGTTAGGGTTTGGAATTATTGTTTGACCCGACTCCAACCGGACTGCCGACCCAAAACTTGGAAGCAGGAAATAAAGTTGGGTCTTGTAATTTTCGACTCATTCATACTAGATATTCAAATTCCGCCACTGATAGTTAGAAATTAATCAAATCATATACCATCATTACATGCTTACATTGATTGAAATCGTCTTTGACATGTTTATTTTTAATTCTCTTGAAAACTATATTATTTGACAAATTGCATAATGTAAAATTAAAACATATGGACTCAAATAACGGGTACATGTGCTATTTTAATATATGCACTAGAGATGAGAAATCGTCATAATCGTTAACCTAACCATAACCAATATAAACGAATCAATTTTAACCGATAACCGTCATAAACGATGGGTTTGTTTATAAATTTGTAAAAGCCGCTAAATACAGGCGATTTTGGTTAAAGATGATATCAAAACCACCATAACCGTACCGACCCATTTATTTAACCAATAATACGTTTGGGATTAACTTCCACCAACATATTGTTAGTTTATACCATTTTGATGTTTTTGGTTCTACGTATGTTATAAAATTGAGTTGAATTTCATTGTTGAATTATATAATGTCATTCTTTTTTTTTTTTTTTTGAAAATTTGGTACTAATATGATGGATTGTATAATTTGTTGTATTATGTCATGTTTTTTTTTTAATAATTAGTACCAAACTTTTAACCCCAATTACAATGTGGTGGTTACGGTTAACCGACTCACTATAATCTTCAAAACCGATTAACCGAACCGCCAGAACGGGTTGGCTATGGTTGCAATCATCCATTAACCGGCATATCGGTTATGGTTATGGGTTTGACTCAAATCCATCCCGAAACGGCCCATCCACACCCCTAATATCCACACAATGTGAACAAGAGAATTGAAAATGGAAAATTAGTCTTGGTCTTCCTGAAGTACATATCAAGTGTCCCTCACGTTATTTCATTTGGACTCTTTTTTTAAACAATTATTATTCATTATAATTATTTTTCCAAAACCTGTTTTTTTCTTTTTTTGTTTATAGAACGTAATTTTAAATCACTAACTGCTCAAGATTCACATTACTACTAATCTTGGCGCCCATAAGAATAAGGTGTTATACATTGTAAATACTTATCCTTGCGGCGTGCTATTGCATCTTGAGTCGAGAAATAAAGTTATCTGCACTAACAAGCCGGCGTGCCTTACCAAAACATTGAAAGATATTATTCTATGGGGTATTGATGGATCAAAGGCCGCTCTCCGTTTAAATGTGTTTCGTGAAAATATTGGTGCAGTTTTTCATTACCATCCTTTGTTTTGTTGGTTTCTACCGTCTTGCTAGTTTTTTAATGAAAATTGTCGTTAAGAAACATCTTATTCTTATAATCCATTTCACTAATATCATTGTATCGATTTCTATAACCGATCAGAAGCTCTAAAAACCGGATGAAATCATAATGAAATTAATTTGCGAAATGACGATTTTGAAACTATAGAAACAAATTGTTTGCATTATGTTTTAAAGTAATAAAATGTAACAAAATACATATAAAACTAAAAAAATACAAAAAGTTTATTATTGAAGAATAAAAGATGGAAATAAAAACTTATAAAGCATTAATCATTATGTTTTTATTAATGAAACCTACGGTTGTTTTCAAAGTTCCTACCGACAGTTAACATACACTCTGGACCCAGTCTAACGTGAGGTGGGTCTACCCATTACTCGGTATCGGATGCATACAAAAAGGAGGTGTTATTGGGTCCGTAACGTGTGGTCACCTATACGAGTTATATATGTATATACCTATATGATTCGTATCAATTTTACTTCTTCAGATAGAGTTTATTTATTGATACGATATTATAGACCATAGGCAATAAGACTCATATGTTTTTAATCATCAATTTTAATATTTGAATAAAATAACCCTTTTAATGAAATCAAACAATCGAGCGAATATAAATCATAAGTAATAAAATTCTCATCTTTTATGAACATCCAAATGGGTTCAAGATTAGATCTCATATTATTAGTAAAAAAGAAAACAACATGATCATTGACCATCCAATAAAAAAATTTCGACTCTTTACACGATTTAAAATAACAAATTCAAATATACTTCTGAAAATTACATAGGAATTTTTGAAGATGTATGATTAAGGTTATGAGCTTTAAGATAACTGCATAGATGTTCGACCTTGGTTCTTTCCACATTTAGGAGTTGTTTGGTAGTCTCTTAATGGTAATTAGAAGGTTACCTCTTAATGAATATAATCTTTTAATGGTTAAGAGGTAACTTTAAGTCTGAATGGTTAAGAGACCACCTTAAATCTGAATGAAAAGCTACCTCTTAATCATTCAGACTTAAGGCTACCACTTAACCATTAAGAGGTTATAAAACATTAAGAGGTAGTCTCTTAATGACTATTAAAAGACTACCGAACAGCTCCTTAGTCTTGTCTAAGCGTTTTCTTAGCCTATATATTTTTTTAGTGGAGCATATAGATACATTCAAAGGGGTTAGTAGGTAGGACCTTTACGTTGTGTTTATTGTGTTTTAGTCAGCTGAACACCCTGATTGACGAGTGAGTAGATGGGTTAGGTGTACCTGTAGGCTCTAGCCTAATGGGAAGTAATGAGGCTGGTATCCCCTAAATGAAGTATCATCAATTGAGAGATGGCCATCTTGGTCATAGAGATGTCTTGACACCAATCTTTTTTATACGTACCCTTATATTTACTTATAAATTGATTTTAAGAGTTAGTTTTGTTATCTAAAAAAACTAACTTTAATGGCGTAGTGTATTGATTTAGTCTTCTTGCAAAAGATTTTAAGAAATTGTATGCATTAGAAATAAATTTCGACTCTTTTAACATTTGACCAATTCTTAATATATTAAGTAAAGTGTTAAAATCGTCCATGTGGTTTCATCATTTTTGCGACTTGCGTCCAAAAAGTTTGTGTTTTACAACTGGACCCTTGAGGTTTCCCGATTCCTGCCAATTACTTCCAAATCGATATTCCGTTAATTATTTTGTGTTAAGTGAGGGGCATTTGTGTCATTCATGACAACCACAATTATTTAACTAATTATACCCTGTTCAAAACATAGATTGACAGATGTATTGAGTAAAGTGCAATTTTCGTCCTTGTGGTTTGTCAAATAATGCGAATTTAGTCCAAAAAGTTTATTTTTTGCACATGGACCGTTCACGTTTCTCAGTTCTTGTCAATTACATCCAAATCACTAACCTTGTTAAATTTAATCATTAAGTCAGGGGTAGACATGTCTTTTCATTATTTCTTTATTATAATACTTATTTCAGTGAACTGCGGTTTTCATCAT